>NC_045445.1:31410271-31456041 GCF_002776525.5 Piliocolobus tephrosceles | reverse complement strand
AGGTGTTGGAGAGGATGTGGAGAAATAGGAACACTTTTACACTGTTGGTGGGATTGTAAACTAGTTCAACCATTATGCAAAACAGTATGGCAATTCCTCAAAGATCTAGAACTAGATGTACCATATGACCCAGCCATCCCACTACTGGGTATATACCCAAAGGACTATAAATTATGCTACTACAAAGACACATGCACACGTATGTTTATTGCGGCACTATTCACAATAGCAAAGACTTGGAATCAACCCAAATGTCCATCAGTGACAGACTGGATTAAGAAAATGTGGCACATATACACCATGGAACACTATGCAGCCATAAAAAAGGATGAGTTTGTGTCCTTTGTAGGGACATGGATGCAGCTGGAAACCATCATTCTTAGCAAACTATCACAAGAAGAGAAAACCAAACACCGCATGTTCTCACTCATAGGTGGGAACTGAACAATGAGCTCACTTGGACTCGGGAAGAGGAACATCACACAATGGGGCCTATCATGGGGAGGGGGGAGGGGGGAGGGATTGCATTGGGGAGTTATACCTAATATAAATGATGAATTGATGGGTGCTGACGAGTTGATGGGTGCAGCACACCAACATGGCACAAGTATACATATGTAACAAACCTGCACGTTATGTACATGTACCCTAGAACTTAAAGTATAAAAAATAAAAATAAAAAAAAAAACTTATAAACTCTTTGAGCTTATAACAACCTAGCAAAGTGTCCAGGACTGGAAAGGATTTTAAGATATATTTGTTGAATTACTGCAGTAATTTACTAAAGCTAGTAAAGTTTTAATCTACAAAATAAGATACGACTTTTATAGGGAAATTTATCTGGCCAAGCAAGCTACTAATCCAATCCTTATCAAAGCATTAATTTAATGTCATATAATCTTAACCCCTAAACTTTTCAGGGAATTTGGCAAGAATTCTATCTACTAATTTATAGAGATTTGAGGGAGGCCTCAGTTTACACATATTTTTTAAGTCTGAATTTGAGGTTTTCCTAGAAATAAATAGCTACAATAATATTTTAAAATTCCCACGACTTCTGTGGAAGTTCAATTAATTTTCTCATAATTTGCATGAAGAATACAAACATGAGACATTGCTCAGTCCTGTCTTGTTCTTAGGCAAAAATAATGATAGGCTGATTCTTGCCCAAAAAGACTCTTGTGGAGTTGTGTACATATACCACCCCTCATCAATCCTAGCAGTCCTTCTTAGGAGCTTTCCTTCTAGGCAGAATTGAACCTTTGCAGTGCTGGTTATGTGAGTGAGTTGCTGTTAAAGTAACATTCTCATGGCTTTCTTTTAAAATGTCATAACCTTACAGCAATAAATAAACTACCAAAGCACATGAGGCCAAAGTAGCCTAGATGGATCTCAAGCAATGAACTAGGAATTATATTGGTGACAGGAATTAGCAACATGTCAGAATATCTCGTGTTTAAGTGTCAACTCCTTAGCCCAGCACTGTCCTTCCCCTTCTCATAAGGTGATAGTCTTAGGGTATTCCTCTGCCCAGAAAGAAAACAAGATGAATGACTATTTCACAACCAATACTGGCCCTAAATAAGTAAAGCTTGGAAGAGAGAGTACTATTAAAATGAGAATACTATGAAACCAAAACCTGAGCAGTGTCAAATCACCTCACTAAACATAGAAGCAGACTTTATAAATTGTTTGGTTGTGTTTTTGGAAGTTTCATCAGGAAATGATGCTAGAATTTAATATTAACTCATATTGCTGATAAAGCTTTCAGATAAAGCTTGGAACAACCTAAATGAAGATGTTTCTATTTAAAAGTCTCATAGGGGAGGACAATTTCCTAAACATAAGTGGTTGATCACCTATTTGTGTCCTTTCTTCCCAAAACCCAACTATAATTGCAGTAAACACATCTTTTAAATAGATACACTTATAAGAATGGAGAGACAGTAGACTAGAAATCTCAATAAAAATTTGGAAGACTAAAAGTAGAGGTGAGATAACTAATTTAGTAGAGTGGAGAATGTTACAATCTGAGAATCTACAGAGGGAGATGATATTCCTGAGAGAAGAATCAGTTTTCCATGCAGAACACAGAAAATTTAGGTCTTGGAGGCACCAGGTACCACAGAAAGCAGGGATGATGCACAATACAGAAAACAGTGAGACTGATTCAAAGTCTTTCTACTGAGCAATTGGACTTTCAGATTCCAAACTACCACTCTGAGCAGTGTCTGTGATCTCTCCCAAAGGAGACAAGAAGTTTACTCTTTAAAGATACTGAACCTGAGAGGCTTTCAACATGGTAACACCTGACATCATACAGGACAAGGATGAGACATAAAGCTGAAAATAGAGAAATTAAGTGCAAGTATACCTGCCTACTGAGTAGTGAACTCTAAGTGAAAAGAAAAACCAGAAGCTGACATTAATCTATCAAAGGGAGTTGAGTAGATCTCTAAAGAAGGAAGCAAAGAAAAAAGAAACTTATCAGGCCCAGCAGCATTATCTCCTAATCATCTTTGGAATCATATGTTAACTGATCACCACTTACTCAATTAGGCACCTGGTAAGTCTTATGATTAGTTATTGATTTACACAGTCTTACTTTCCTAGTCATTGTATAAATGGTAGAGGCAGTGGTTGAAGAAGGATAAAGTTCATGGGCTCTGTATTTAGCTTAACCTACATTGTATTACTGGTTCTATCTTTTTCTAACTGTATAACAGAAAACAACTTAACCTCTCTAACCGTCAGTTCCCATCTGTAAACTGAGGATGATAATAATAGTCCCACATCCACAATACTGGGGTAAAGATTAAATAAGATAAAATATTTACCATAGTGCCCTAACACATAGCCAAGACTAACTAATGTTAGCTATGACTATTATTGGCACATTTGTAGATATTAGTAGTTAGCCTTTCATTTCAAGTTGGTGGGCTGATCCACAAATCAAATTTACAGTATATTTTGCTGCTTTTTAGGCTTGCCTTTTAATTACAAATATAAATCACAGTGATTTTTCTATTCACAGCCCCTTACTAAAAAGAACTCCCTCCGCTAAACTCTTGCAAACCATATAACACTGTTCTCCTTTAACCACTAATACCACCTTAACCACAGTTGGTCAGACCAGGTGGAAACCTGACCCAAAGTAAACCAATTCACTGGCTTTCCATAAACTAATCAGAGCTTTTCTATGTCAAGAATTTGAGCCAAGAGACTCAAAAACTGCAATGGATGATGCACACTATGTCTGTAAGGATAGGCAGACAAAGCGCTGGCAATGATATTGGGCAATATACAAGCTGGAGAGAGAAGGAGGGAGTAACGGAGGAAGAGAAGCAGAGACGAAGGGTAGGGGAAGGGGGAAGAGGAAGAGATTTGTTAAAGAGTATAAAATTACAGCTAGATAGGAGGAGTAAGTTCTAGTGATCTAGGGTGACTATAGTTAGCAATAATATGCAGTTTCAAATAACTAGGAGAATAATGAATGTTCCCAACACAAAGTAACGATAAATGTTTTAGATGATGGATATGCTCATTACCCTGATCTGATAACTATATAAGTATTGAAACTATGTACAATTATTATATGTCAATTTTAAAATTAAAGGAAGAAAGGGACAATTTGGCCCTTGTTTCTACCATCTATTTGCCACAATATTGCTGTATAACCAACGCTCAGAAAACATTACTATCATACAGCAATAAACATTCATTTTTGCTTCTATGTGTTGGCTCATCATTGTGTTGATCTGAGCTGAGCTCCATGGGCTTATTCATGCATCTGTGGCCAGGTAGCTTTGGCAATATTAGCTGGACTTTATCACTTATTTAGTGCCTCAGCTGAGACATCTGAATTGATTTGGTTTTGCTCCATGTGTCTCATTGCCTCATGGGCTAACCTGGGTATGTTCTCATGGCAAAGCCAGAGACGTGAGACAAGAAATATGCTCACACTTTTCAAGTCTTTGTTTACATCCTATCTACTAATATCCTATTGGCCAAATTAAGTCAAATTGCCCAGACCAGAGTCAGAGTGGGAAGGAACTTCAATGCTTCAGGGCCCAAGATGAGGATTTAGGAAGACCATTGATTAGAATCACAATGCAATCAATCTTCCACACCCCTTGAGAAAGAGATAATGGCTTTGGCTTAGCCCCTTCCCAACTCCACTCCCCAAGAGTTGTGACTGTACTCTGGTTCCTGTATTAGTCTGTCTGTGACTTTGGCAACAGTTGTTTTTTGTTTTTGTTTTTGTTTTTAACACCTGGTCCTTAACTGAGCTTTCTTGAGTAGATTTATGTTTCTTGCAATCAAGAGATTCTTTATCGAAGGAGTCTTAATTTAGTAGAAATAATTTAGTGACAACCAAATATACAAAGGAGTACATAATGGCAAAAAGTTGGACTAAAACAGAAGTCTCTATTCTATTGGTCAACTAACTCAAATACCTGCATCATTAAGGACTGATAAACAGTTATTTAAAGTTGCCTCTTTTTCTTTTCAATTTTGCATTTCTTTTCTTCCCTCCTACTCTGCTGGGATTCAGAAAAATTCAGCAGTTTTATGGTAAATCACCAAGACATGGCACATAGGACAATTCCTGTATGATCTTTTAAAAATTTATGCTGCCTTACACAAATCCAGTACTGTGGTTTATCTATTTCCAAGCTGCCCGTTTCAGCTTCAAGAGATATCTGAGAATATTTCACTCACTTCAGAACTTCCATAAATATTCAATGAGACTGAGTGACCAGAATAGATCTGCACATTTCTTCTCTTTGCAGAACATGTAAAGAGTGGAGAGAAGTTGTGCTGATTTCCAGCTTTGATTCAGAAAAATCTTGGATCTCAGAGCCCTGAGCATCTGTAGCTCCACACCCACCTGAGCTAATCTTGAATCATCTGCTAAGACACGTCCAGGGCTTTGAACACTCACATAGACTCACTAAAAGCTTTTCATGTGGGCTCTCTCAAGCACCACCTCTTACTAATGTATCATTTAATAGCGACTGCTATAGGACAACTAAACACCCTCCACTGCTGTGAGTTATCTAAGTGTGATAAAGTGAACCTCTAAAAGGTCTAAATCCTGGGAAATTTTGCATTTATTATCTTTAACAAGGCAATCTCAAGTAATTGGTTTGGGCTGCGCCCCTTCCCAAATTTCTAACAGGTATTATAAGCCAACATGAAATTACTGTAACTGTGACACAATATTTTGCATCAAGCCTAGGGTTCTCTTACAAAAGAATTTCAGATTTTCTGACGGCTTTAGCTCCGATATCCAAGATTACAGCATCGTGAAATGCTGTAGATCCCTGCATTTTCTGCTTGGCAGGTGTCTCACTGATTTAAGACTGATTACCTAAAGCCCCAGTTACATATTTCTTGTGGAGAAGAAGCCCAAACTGCACAGTGACAGGCAGAGTGTGTATTTCCATAAATAATCTATTGACATTTATTTAAAGTCTATATGCAAACACAGCCCTTTCCTTTAATTCACAGACCATCAATTTCGGTAACTTTGATCAGGTAAATGAAATCTCTCCAGTTACAATCATGAGACATTGCAAGCAGTTTTAATAGTATTAATCAAGTCCTTTTATAATATATAAAATCTCCTGTCAAGATTAAAGAATGCAAAAGAATAGAGGTGCAAAGATACAGGGAACAATGGAATCCTTTTTATTATTTGCTTTTTTCTCGTGGAGAGAGAAAATGAGAGGACTCAAAGCAATCAATTTGAAAAAACCCTAGGATCTCAAAAGTCCAAGAACTTTATGAAACCATTTCTGAGCAACTTTTTCCTACTACAGCAACAGTGGAAGTGAAGCCCAAATGCTTGGGTTCTCTAACTAGCTTACAGCAAACATCACTGTCAGATGCAACAACTCAAACAAAAACTAACCCTTCTGATGAATAAGCAATAGATTGAACACAAACTGTGGGCAATGGTAGCCCTACTTAAAGATTTTATTGGCTGAAACAGAAGCTCTATTTTGAAATGTATGTGTATCTTATATCAGCAAATATATATTTGCTATTGTCCCACCATAACTCCTCCCACTTAAAAAAAATCTTCAGTGGCTCCCAACACATGCAGGATGTAGTCCTTCTCACAACATATAAGGCCCATCATAATCTTGCACCTCCCTACTTCTACAGCCTCTTATGCTGCCTTTCCCCAGAAACCTCTCTGACAATACTTCACTCTTGACACCCTGAAGCACTTTCCACCCCTCAAATACTCCAGGCACATTCAGGCCTCTTTACCTTCACACCTGCTGCTCCTCCCATTCACCTCTTTTTCTCTACTCTAAATGATAATCTATCCTTGGGAATCCATCACAGTATCAACAAGTATAGTCATTTCCTTGGCCTTGTTTACAAACCTCTATAGAGATCCCATCATATTCTGATACTCTACTTATATGTCACATACACTAGTAGGCACACTTCTGAGCTCAGCCATACACATATGCATGCACATATAGACACATATATGTACACTTCCTTGGAAGTGGAACCCATTTCATATGCATTTAATATTTTCAAGTGTCTGGAAGAATGCCTAGCAAAGAATAAAAATTCAGAAAAGTGGTAGAATTTATATTTTAGGTGGGCATGGATTTGCTTTCCTGGACCTCATTGTGAATGACCAATAATATGTTTGCCAGATACTATGGATAAAAACATAAAATCAAATAAGTATAGCTGACTAGTACAGTTAGGAAAGGAATTTCTAGCCATAAGTTCAGTCTTATACACTAACCAAGTCAACCCATGACAAGAACAAACATTTTCAATATGAGAACCTACTCAGATGCAAGCAAACTATCATTATTCCCCCATCCCCAGGCTTCCGTGTCCTCGGGATACAGCCCATGATTTTCATTAGTTTTCTTTTTTTAGGTCTTTTTTACTGAGCTCCTTAATTCATCCCCCTTTTATAGCGTTATGTGTGACAATTTGGCAGATACAAAGCTCTTTGCCATGACTCAATTGGCATTTTAAATTATTTTAATTTTAAGAGAGGCAGCAGTGACACAACCGTTTTTAACCACTAACTACTTAAAACTTCCCTATTAGGCAAATCCATTCTTGCTGGTAGAATAGATTTCACGATGAATTGAATCACCAAACTACAAGTTAAACCAAAAAGAATTCAGTTTCTGCCACATCACATTAGTATTTGAAAGAGTTCTCAGGTGGCTTTGGAAGCTCTACCACTGTTAAAGGAATAAATTTTAAGCTAATATTCAGGCCAAGGATAATTAAAACCTAATTATAATGAACTTGAAGTTGTGATGACTGCCCTTCTCTCAAAAGATTACACTAGAACCAATGAGTAGGCTCTGGAGAGCAAAGAGCAGTTCTGGGCTCCCTGGGATCTTGTTTAAGTTAGGCTCCAAAAAAGTCAGAGACAACAGAAACTAACCATAAAACCCTCTGGACTATAAGAACATTGTTTATAGAGACTACAACCGAAACAGAAACGACCTTCCATTCCTACTCCCACCCCTGAAGGCTTAACCTCTTCAATAGACAAGTGTCTGGAAAATGTATTTAAAGACATCTTTAAAAATTTTATTAGGCATACATTCATCCAAAATGCATGAGTGTATGTACACCATACACAAACACATACACACACACATGCCTCATGAAAGGAAAAAAAATTCTCAATCCAAAAGCCTAAGTATAGAAACCAAAATCAAGGTATCATAACCTGTTCAACTGAACAGAATTGACTTCCTCCTCATCCTGCACTTGGAAATTCACTTAAAAATCATAAAAATATAAATACCAGTTAACAGTGTTTATTTCCATGAAGAGGAGTTAGATTGGGAGAGGAGCTGAAGGTGGACTTTCACCTTTTACTACATATTTTTCTGTACTTTATTTTTTACAATGAATGTGGATTTATATATTATTTGTACAAGAAAAATAAGGAGAGAAAAATAGAATGGCCTAACCTACTCATATATATGGCACATACAGTATATCAGAGATATATAGGTTAAAGTTTCTCTTCTTTGTTTAAAAATTTGCATACCTGTAACTCTGCTAGGACTCACTATTTGATGCAAGAAACTTTCATTATTTGGCCTTCAGACATCTATTAGCATGAACAGATGTGCAGCCACTGTTTCCAAATGCCTTCTAACATACAGGAATGTGTGCACGTACACACATCCCCACATACACCTGCCCTTCTATCACCTTTGAGCCACTTACCAAAAATCTCCAGAAAAGAGTGAGAAAATCTAGAATCTCATGAAAAACCAAGGTCATTATTACAATCCATCAAACATCTGAGTTAGAATACAGAAGTTAGCCAGTTGGAATGATTGAGTCTATATTTCAAAACCTAAGCCTCACTGTGCTTTGTATTGTATATTTGTGTGTTTTAAGATTTATTTTTCAAACTAGGTTTTTCCTGCTTCTTTAGGGATGCATTCTCCTTCTGCAACACATATGATAGATGATAGACAAATAGATAGATAGACCACTAAAAAGTATTTTAACTCTGAGATCCTAGAATGCATAAAAAGTTAAATGTATAATTTCCATGCACAAAGATGGGTCACAAAAAGGATATATCTTCAAAAGCTTAGTTTGATATTCTAAAAGTATTCTAATAGATATATTTGATGTTATGCATGCCTACCATCTTCAGCAACAGAATAGCAGGATTCATATTTCAATCTTGCATATTCCTATTTGCAACAACTCACATTTGAAAAACCCTCCTGAGTTTTAACAACATAAGTCCCTTCAAAGACTACTGTTTATTTTCCTAAACTACATTAAAAAGAAACTCCCAATACAGAGAGAATTTTTCAGTGTTAGTTGGATAGGTGGGTAATAATATTGAAATGTGGCTGGGGATAATGCAAAATGAAACAGGGTCTAGTGAAGCAGATAGTATGGTCTCAAGTATTTCAGCAAGAAGGCTTGAGAACTCTTTTAGGTTGAATTTTGATTGTCCCAACTCTAAACACAACACAACACACACACAAACTCATGCAAGTATGTGGCACATGCAGCACCCAATGTATTCCTTTATCTAAATATTATAAAGGAGAGTATATTAGAAAAAATAAACAGCATAAACAATGGGAATAAGTCAACACATACTGTAGGCTCTTGGAAGGATTGGCAGTGGAGGAAGAAGTACAAGAGAATTTTATGATGAGCCCTGATCTCAAGGAACTTCCATCTAGATCCAGAGGAAAGGTTAATCCACAAGAAAAGTGTAGAGCAGTTAATTGCCAGAATTAATGTGGGTTCTTATAAAAATTTAGATTCCTGGGCTTACCACCAACTTACTAAATCAGAATCCATGGCGATGGGGATCAGAAATCTCTATTTTTTACAAGCTCTTCCAGTAATACTGATAATCAGGCCAGTTTCAGAACCATCTAAGAAGAGACAACACAAAAGGTACTTAAAGGAGTACTAGATAATTTGGGGTTGGAGGTGAATCAAAATGATCCAGGAAGCTAGAGAATCATGGTTATCAGTTAGGCAGGAATGATCAGAAAAGACTTCTCAGAGAAAGTGAGACTACAGCTGCACCATGATGGATGGATAATATGTGGATTGACAAAAAGGAAATGGGATGGCTTTTCAAGAGAGATGATATAACATGATCCAAAGGATACATGTAAAAATGAACAACTTCAGAGCACAGGAAATGATCAGCAGTTGTAGAGGGGCCACTATTAAGAAAGAGCGAGAGGGCTAGGTGTGGTGGCTCATGCCTGTAATCCCAGCACTTTGGGAGGCCGAGGCGGGTGGATCACCTGAGGTCAGGAGTTTGAGACCAGCCTGGCCAACCTGGTGAAACCCCATCTCTACCAAAAATACAAAAATTAGCTGGGCATGGTGGCAGGCATCTGTAATCCCAGCTACTCAGGAGGCTGAGGCAGGAGAATCACTTGAACTCGAGAGGCGGAGGTTGCAGTGAGCCGAGATCGTGCCATTGCACTCCAGCCTGGGTGACATAGCAAGACTCTGTATCAAAAAACAAAAAACAAAAGTGAGTGAGAACGGGGTGAACAACCTATAAGGGAGAATTAAAATTAAGATACTAAGACCAGTATATCAATGCTGTGTAGAGCATAAGTGATTCATCTGGGAATCATAATTTTGATAGTCTTTGCAATTAGACATTCCTTTGATTGCAGAAAATGATGCAGGTAAGGACAAAATGGGAACTGCAGTATCTTCTTTAGGTGCACAAAGTTGCCTCGAGCCTTCACAATAACTCTCCACAACCATAGGTGATACTTCCAAAGCAAATGCCCAAAATTCTTCAGTTGGTTCCCATTTCTTTTAAGAAAAAGCTCATTTTGACATACCTTACAAGGTGTCTTATGATCTGCTCCAGCTTATGCCTGTCATCATGTTTTTTTGCCACTCTTTTCATTGCACTCTATGCTCCTGTCTTACTGAACTGCTCTCTAAACCCAACCAGTCTGTGCACTTCTCCCCTCCCTGCCTTTCCTCTGCCTGGAACACTATTGTTAATCCGCCAACTTACTTAGCTAAGTTTTACTTACCCTGAATTTCTTTTTAAAATTGGTCTCCTTCAAGAAGCTTTCCCTGACTCTTCAAGTTTGTGTTATGTGTCCCTCTTATATAGGGTCCTGACATCAACTAAGCCACAATATATCCCATTTACTAGTGTAGCTGCAGAGACTAAAAGAGTGCCCAGCACATACTGTATTAGGTGTCCAATAAACATCTCTTGAATGAATTATATTTTAAAATTTAATTTATTGAATGAATGAATAAACAAATAAATGAATGTAAGTTATTATTGGAACAAATGAAATCCCTCATACATGGCTCTCAGAATGGACCACACTCATAAACTCAACCTTCCAGTCATTCCACAATGAGCAGTATAAACCCAAGCAAGAATTCTGTGCAATTATTCTTTTCCCTAATGCCCCAAGAGTGATTCTCTTCGCAGTATCAGTGGTTAATGAAGGTATATATTAAAACAGAAAAAATCTCGCACGAACATGCAGGCAGAAAATGAAGCCTAGTGCATGGTTTCCTGATCTTCATCACACAAATTTGCTCCCTCAGATGTTATCAATCAGTCAAGTGCTGTTGTCACACCTTCTATACATAAGACTGTGGCACCTACCTTTTCAGTATAATAAAACTTTAGAGTCCTGCAAGAGTTAATAATTTTATACTCAGGTGCTTAATTTTAGGTACCTCTTAAAGATTCAGTGCCCTTTAATGTAAAATGAGGAGCCATTTTATATCACAGATGTGCCCTGATTAAGCTAAGGCAATATAAAAAACATTCCAATTCACTCTAAAGACCAATTTGAAACTGAGTGGTTATTTGCTTTATGAGAAATGTAAAAAGGAAACAAAAATATTTTTTTTTTCAAAACGATACAAAATAGGATGCTGAGATAGTTAATAACCCCAGTGAGTTGGAAACAGCTACATATTTACGACTATCCTACTTAAACATATATTGTTAGTAATACTGTTCAGCATGGTAGAAAGAACATGGGCTTTGATAATGAAGGAGTTAAATTCCTGTTCTTCCACTTCCTGCTCTGCCACTTATTACCTACGTGGGTGCCAGCTTGAGGCTCAAAAAGATTAAATAACTTGCCCAGTTTTGTCATATATAAAATGGGGATGATACCAATGCCTACTTTATAGGGCTACTGTGATGATTACACTAGATAATAAAGGTAAAGTATTTGGTAAGTGTAGGCTCTCCATGAGTTCCATCTTTTGTAACTGGGACCTTATATTAATTTTTGACTTTTTCATTTTTTTTTTTTTTGAGGCGGAGTCTTGCTCTGTCGCCCGGACTGGAGTGCAGTGGCCGGATCTCAGCTCACTGCAAGCTCCGCCTCCTGGGTTTACGCCATTCTCCTGCCTCAGCCTCCCGAGTAGCTGAGACTACAGGCGCCCGCCACCTCGCCCAGCTAGTTTTTGTATTTTTAGTAGAGACGGGGTTTCACCGTGTTAGCCAGGATGGTCTCGATCTCCTGACCTCGTGATCCGCCCGTCTCGGCCTCCCAAAGTGCTGGGATTACAGGCTTGAGCCACCGTGCCCGGCCGACTTTTTCATTTCTTAATTATTTTTCAGCAGCACGGTGTTGAAGAGTACATGGCAGTTGGCATTAGATAGCCCTGGATTCAAATCACAGTTCCAGTACTGATTGATTGTATAGCATTACGCAAGTTGTTCAACATCACTGAGCTTTCACTTTCTTTTCTACAAAATGCATTTCGTTAAACCTACTCTCTGGAGGTTGTCAAGAAGAATGAAGGGGACATTTAAAATGTCTATTCATCACACTGCCTGGCACATTGAAAATATTCAACAAATGATAGCTATTATTATTTTTCTAATTACTATCATTACTTATTCCATAATGAGGTATACTTGTGTTGAATTACAAAAGGAAACCTCAGGCAGGCCAAAACCAAGTGACAACAACAACAACAAAACCTAGGACTATTTCAATGGTTGATTCCAGCCATATGATTTTTATTAAAAGTCTATGTATTAAAACCATATAAAATAATACAAAATAAAATTATTTGTTAAACTCAATGATATTTGAACCACATAGATAAAAGAAGTTGTTGAAGAGATTGTGACTGTGTAGTTGATTGTGTTATCACAGTGTGTCCCTAGCCTAATGTTGCCTCCCTAATAATTGACCTAAACCAATTATTTGATGTTGTTTGGCTTACCTTTAAGTAAGAATCCACATTCGTTTTTAGGGTTACATGTTCCAATGAACAAAGAAGTTACCAAGATGTATAAGAAAACACACAGGGAAAATATAGAGGAAATGTATGCGTGAGTTGGCAGTTGGCCTAAATAACCTTGGAATTCCCTTCAAACTCTGAGATTCTGTGACTTCTGGAATCTCACTTGCTGTGTGACCAGGACCAAGCAACTTTACTTCTCTGAGTCTCAAATTCTCCAGCTATAAAATGAAGCAGTTAGCTCTAACATTCTGTGGTTTTACTTTAATTATAATCATTCCACTATAGTCACAAGAGGAGAAAAGCTGAGACTCTCGCAACTATTTCTCTTAGCAAAATCAACTCCAAATAAAGCCACACAAAACATTAGCTTCTTTACCTTTGTTACTGCTCTCCCCCTTGTTCCGGGCTTGAGTAATTTGTTATAACATCACTGTGAAGTGATTACTAATTTGCCCGCCAAATGCAGAGAAGCATAAAATCAAATCATAATCTTCAATAAATGCCCTTTACTCCATCAATGGGGCCTAATTAAATAAGAAACCCATTTTTCAAGGAGCCTATGCTGATACTTCAGGTGAGAACAGTTAACTTAGGAAACACTCTTAAATACCATACCACTCAAATCCTCCTAATAATCAGGCAGGAGAGAACTAGAGACATACTATTTCATAGGGAGGTTTAGGGGAGAAAGAGATCTATAGGAATTTCAACATCAAACACGAACCAAACTCTTTGCAGAAGACAAACTGAGGACCAGATTTTTTCAGTATGTTCAGTGATACCCAGTAAACCTTGATTAACTATGACTCCATAATGCAAATTTTAAATTTCCAGAATATTCTTGCTGCATTCTTATTGAAGGAAAATGTGGCAAGTTTTCAGATACTCTGATCAGTACTCAGAGGGTGACACGTGTGATGATGGTGATGGTCTGGGCCCCAGAGCATTGACATGATTCTCTCGGCTTTTTTATCTAGCCAGAGAAGGTAACATAGATAATATTTCTATACATAATATTTACTCCACTTACATAATATGTAGATTAAATTCAAGTTATAATATTATATAGATAATACTTATTAAGCACTTACTTTATGCCAGACTGCATGCTAAGTGTTTATTAAGCATTATCTTATTTAGGAGACTGTTTATGAGAAAACCAGTCAGAACCTAGCAAGAGTTCTTCTAGAAGGGCTAGCCAGGAGGATAGGGGTAAAGCCATGAGGTCTAGATGCTCTGGCATAAAGGATTACAGAAATCTTCAGACACTGATATGGTTTGGATTTGTGTCCCCACTCAAATCTTATTTCAAATTGTAATCCCCAATGTTGGAAGAAGGGCCTGGTGGGAGGTGGTTGCATCACGGGGGCAGATTTCCCCCTTGCTGCTCTTGTAATAGCGAGTGAGTTCACGAAATCTGGGTGTTTATGAAAGTGTGAAGCACCTCCCCTTTCTCTTCCTCTTCCTCCTTCCCAGGCCATGTAAGACATGCTTGCTTCCCTTTAACCTTTCACCATGATTTCAAGTTCCTGAGGCCTCCCCAGCCACACTTCCTGTATAGTCTGTGGAACTGTGATTCAATTAAACCTCTTTTCTTTATAAATTTCCCAGTCTTAGGTAGTTCTTTATAGCAATGCAAGAATGTACTAATATAGACAGGAATCATGACAATCATGGCCTTAGACCTCTCCTGTTCACTACTCAGGTTCCAGAGAGTGTTACTACAGCAATCATTTGAGCTTAACTCCTGCAATTCTCCCATGGAGTAACTGGATGCTCAATCAGTCACTTGGAATTAAAATTTATGTTTCTAGGACCATGCACTGTTTTCTGCCTTCACAGTATCCAATGCCAGCCTGCTTTTGCCTTATATTGAACATTCAATCCATTGTAACAAGGGATGGAAATTGGATTGGAGCACAAGAAAAGAAACTGGGAGACCAGGAAGGTGACTATCACAATAGTACAAGTGAAAGAGGTTTAAAATAGGGCAACAGCCATGGAGTGAAACAGAAATGAGTAGATTTTTGCTATACTTTCAGAAAAATGAAATTGATGTGTCTTTCTCTGGGGTTTTGTGTTCACAGTGAATGCCTAATTGTTTCATCTGATTTGGCCATTTGTCAAATGGGTGTATTTTTTTTTTAACATATCTACCTAAATAAATTCTGGTTTGGAGACTGGATTTCTTACTTTCAAATACTTTTGGTGATATGTGGATATAGCCTAAGTCTTAGCAATTTCAAGAAAAGTGACAAAGAAGGGAGCATAAATACAAGTGATAATTCAATCTAGAGGAACAGGAAGGCTATAGCATGTTTTTATCTAAAACCTTTCACAAACTATTAAAATCCTCATAAGAAAAGATCACCTTTGATGATGCACACTGAGTGCTACTCAAATGGCAACTGGCCAAGAAGATAAATAACTTTTTTTAACACCAATACATTAAGCACTCTGTAAAAATTGTTTACTGCTGAAACTTGTGTACAAAAAAACAGAAAGAGACTCAATGAAGCATATGCCTCAGCATAGCCTTTTAATAAGTCTTTTGCATGCATTAACTTAATTTCTATTGTTATATTTTCATCCCTGCTGAAATTGATTTTACTTTGCTATGTTTAAGCCCCAAGAGCCAGAAAATTAGAAGTAATTCAAATAACCAGCAAATACCCTAGTCCATGTAGTACACCAACTATTGTGATACCTCAAGTGTGTCTCTAAGCCAAGAGACGTCCAGATGAAAAGCAGAAAAGTCAAGCAATCATTTAGATAATTGAACATGGTGGTGTCTAGAAGATTTGGATGCTTCACGATTCTTTTCCTTTCTTCCATTTTAATCCAGGGGTTTACTGTTTCTGCCACTGATCTTAGATATTCGCTCATTGGGGCTGGCTTGTTTCAATTTGCCTATGGCTTGTTCAGAAATACTTATAGACACCTGACATGTCTGCAGGAGATTTCTGGCAGATGAATCAACAACATATCGAATAATTTCAGAAAAATATATACCATTACATATCTTAATGATTATTTATGAGACATTTTTCAAGCAGTTGTTAATTTAGAAGACAACACTTTTAGACTCCTTTGAAGTCTGAACTTGCTTGTTAGTTTAGTCAAGCAGCTGTTTTGACACACACACTTTCTAACAAATTTCTAGTTGTTTTGATGTCCATCCTGAAAGAAGACCTCCTAGGCATACGATGGCACAATTACTATGACTAGCTGACATGATTACCCCTAAGGTTTTGCCTTTTGAAGAGATTTCATCTCAGAATTTGTTAAACTAACTGAAAGACTCACATCTTCTTATGTTCTAATGTTCGCCTACAAACCCGTAGTTATAGTAACCAAGAGCAAATTCTCAGCCTCAAAGGACTGTCAGATTTAAAGCAATGGACTAGATTTGGCAGTTTCTCTGCTGTCCAAGATGCTTAGGGACTTAGAGACAAAATGGTTTGTTACCCTTTCTCTTCCTCACTTTGAAATGATAGTAAAAATGCCCACTTTCTGGAAATGCCAGTCTGACTTCTGCGTACTTCCTCACGAAAGTAGGCAGCAGGGAAACAGAAGAAGGTAAAATGACAGGTAAGAAGATATGTAGGGTTGATGGTTACTATTTTAAAAAGTATATTAATGAAAGACTCCACATAGAAAGTGGGCCTAGAGATAAAATATAAAGTATGGGTAGAATCTGGATTGATAGAAAGGAACACATAGTGAATTAAACATGTTAACAAAGGCCTAGAGGGGAGAATGAGTATCATGTGAATACAGAAGCAGGCCAAGAGAACCAGATGATCCCTACTGCTTCATGGCTACAAATGGTAGTAGCAAAGATTTCTCCACGAGAAAACCAAAATTTCAAAACACCCTTACACATGTATCTGGCTTTTCACTTCCATCTTACTCAGTCATTGGGATGTGGATTTTTATTGAAACAATATAATAGGTAGCATAACGGCCCCCAAAGATTTCCAAGTCCTAGAATTCAGAATCTGTGACTATGTTACCTCACATGGAAAAGGGGACTTGAGATGAGGAGATTATCCTGAACTATCTAGGCAGACCATGTAATCAGAAGGCTCCTTATAAGTGAAAGAGGATGACAGGGGAGTCAGTGTCAGAGAAGATGTGATGACAGAAGTACAGGTCACAAAAGTGTGATTGCTGGCTTTGAGGATAGAAGGCAGCCACAAACCAGGAAATGCAGGCAGCCTTTAGAAAGTGGAAAAGGCAAGAACATACAGCACTACTGACACCTCAATTTTATTCCAGTGAGACCCATTTTAAACTTCTAACCTCCAGAACTACAAGCTAGTAAATCTGTGTTTTTTTCTAAGACATAAATTTTACAGTATTTTTTTAAAGCAGCAATAGGAAACTAATATAATACAAGCAGTCCAATACATAATATCCAAAGAGACATGACTAAGTCATGTTTAATTTGGTCCAATATCTATCTCTCAAAGTCCCATGGGTAGGGAATGGGAAGGAGAGACACTGAAGGTGACATCTTGGGACCAAATGATCAGTCTATTAGGAAGCAAGACCCCATTATGTGACTGCAGGATAAAAGTACAAATTTAAGTACTATTAAAAATAATAATAGCAAGTAAAGCAGCTACAAATTATTTTATAGTTACTCTATCCCAGGCACTTTATATTTATTTTAATCATTGTAAGAAGCCTATAAAAAGCATATTATCATTATTCTATATTACAAACTCCCATTTTACAAATGAGGAAACTAAGCTCAAGGGACAGAGATGCAAGAACCAGGGAGAGAGTCAGGGGCCCAGGAAAGCAGGATGAAAATCAGGGCAAGGCTCCACACTCAGCAGGGAACTTTAGTACTAAACAGAAACAGAGAAACATCAAGTGGATGATTTTAAGTGTGGAAGGAAAAAAGGCCTTCTGCTCAGTAGACTTATGTATGCCCAGGACTCATGCCAACTATGCTGGGTCCAGGTGTGTAGAGTGCCATAAGTCATTCCAGGCCTTGCATGTTGACAGGTTGAAAATTCAGGGTAGAGGTATATGTAGCTGGCTGTAGATCTGCCTGCTGATCTTCAGGCATTTCAGTCTGTTGGGTTTATATAGATCATCAGTAATCTCAAAGGCAACCTCTCCAGCAATAAACTCAGAGTGCTCCAACTAGTGCCTCAGTTTTCCTTAGCCACATGTCATAGTCCCCAAAGCAGACTCTCTGCTGCAGATAAACCAACTCTTTTGCCTTCTTTAAGGGTTGGCACCCAGAAATAAGCAAAACATGCTCTAGTAAGCAGAGGAGAAGTTCTGGAAGAAAATCTCCAGGGAGCAATGAATAATTGTTCCTGTAGATTATAAATCGTATCTACTGTGTTTTTGCTTCTCCCACAAGTGTTTCCTCTTTTCATTAGTTTTCAGAATCACTCTAGGTCCCAAGGAGGAATGTGTTACATCATTTAAGAATTAAAACCAAAACCAAAAAAGAAAGAGAACAAAATTCTCAAATAAACTTTTCCCAAACCTACCTCACTCACACACAATCCTTCTCTCAGTTCCAACCTGAAGGCCATGATCTAATTCCAAGCTAACAAGAAAAGCTGCAGAGAATTGGCATCCATGAGCCCAAAGGCTCTAGGCTTCTTCACTCACTTCAGCATCACCATTCACCTCAGGGGCATTTTGAGATGACAGATGCAGTTTCTTCCTCCATCATACTCAAAACCTCTCCTAAAAGTTTATGTATTACAATTTAATGATATAACAATACCGCATGTTCTCACTCATAGGTGGGAACTGAACAATGAGCTCACTTGGATTCGGGAAGGGGAACATCACACACTGGGGCCTATCATGGGGAGGGGGGAGGGGGGAGGGATTGCATTGGGGAGTTATACCTGATATAAATGATGAATTGATGGGTGCTGACGAGTTGATGGGTGCAGCACACCAACATGGCACATGTATACATATGTAACCTGCACGTTATGCACATGTACCCTAGAACTTAAAGTATAATAAAAAAAAAAAAAAAAAAAAAAAAAAAAAAAAAAAAAAAAAAAAAAAACAATTCCATAGTCACATAATTATCAAACATGCATAGAAAGAGAATTAGCACTAATTCTAAGAAGCCTTTCCTGACCCTATAAACTGGGTCAAATGTCCTTCTTTGGTGCTCACAGCACCCAGAGGGCCCTCAAATCTGATGATATAGTCACAGAGATATACTGCAGGATTACAGAAGACAGACTTTAAATACATCATACAACTTTAAATACTATCTATATTAGTCCATTCTTACACTGCTCTAAAGATACTACACGAGACTGGGTAATTTATAAAAAAAAAAAAAAGGTTTAATTGACTTACAGGGGAGGCTGGAGAGGTCTCAGGAAACTTACAATCATGGCAGAAGAAGAAGCAGGCACATTCTTTACAAGGTGGCAGGACAGAATGTGAGGACGGAAAAAACTACCTTTCATAAAACCATTAGATCTCATGAGAATTCATTCATTATCATGAGAACAGCATGAGGGAACTTTCCCCATAATCCAATCAATTCCCTCCCTCAACACGTGTGAATTACAATTCGAGATGAGATTTGGGTGGGGACACAGAGCCAAACCATATCAGTATCCTAATATTACCAGATCACACTGCCTTAAGTGTACTATGAAATAGTAAATTTATAAATTTTGCATAATTCTCTTACAAATAGTATAATAAATGTGTATATTAAAAGATTTTTTTTAATTATTATTTAAGTTCTGGGATACATGTGCAGAACGCGCAGGTTTGTTACATAGGTATACACGTACCCATGTTGGTTTGCTGCACCCATCAACCCATCACCTACATTAAGTATTTCTCCTAATGCTCTCCCCCACCGAGCCCCCCATCCTCCAACAGGCCCCAGTGTGTGATGTTCCCCCCCCGTCCATGTGTTCTCATTGTTCAGCTCCCCATTATGAGTGAGAACATGTGGTGTTTGGTTTTCTGTTCCTGTGTTAGTTTGCTGAGAATAATAGTTTCCAGCTTCACCCATAACCCTGAAAAGGACATAAACTCATCCTTTTTGTGGCTGCATAGTATTCCATGGTGTATATGTACCACATTTTCTTTATCCAGCTTATCGTTGATGGGCATTTGGGTTGGTTACAAGTCTTTGCTGTTGTGAATAGTGCTGCAATAAACATACGTGTGCATGTGTCTTTATAGTAGCATGATTTATAATCCTTTGGGTATATACCCAGTAATGGCATTGTTGGGTCAAATGGTATTTCTAGTTCCAGATCCTTGAGGAATCACCACACTGTCTTCCACAACGGTTGAACTGATTTACACTCCCACCAACAGTGTAAAAGCATTCCTATTTCTCTGTATCCTCTCCAGCATGTGTTGTTTCCTGACTTTTTAATGGTCACCATTCTAACTGGTGTGAGATGGTATCTCATTGTGGTTTTGATTTGCATTTCTCTAATGACCAGTGATGATGAGCTTTTTTCATGTTTGTTGACTGCATAAATGTCTTAAGAAGTGTCTGTTCATATCCTTCACCCAGTTTTTGATGGGGTTGTCTGTTTTTTTCTTGTAAATTTGTTTAAGTTCCTTGTAGCTTCTGGATATTAACCCTTTGTCAGATGGATAGATTGCAAAAATTTTCTCCCATTCTGTAGGTTGCCTGTTCACTCCAATTACAGTTACAAAAACAGACAATGGGGAAACGATTCCCAATTTAATAAAAGGTGTTGTGAACACTGGCTAGCCATATGCAGAAAACTGAAACTGGACCCCCTCCTTATACCTTATAAAAAATTAACTCAAGATGGATTAAAGACTTAAGATCTAAAACCATAAAAAAACGAGAAAAGCCAAAATTGACAAATGGGATCGAATTAAACTAAAGAGCTTCTGCACAGCAAAAGAAATCATCATTGGAGTGAACAGGCAACCTACAGAATGGGAGAAAAATTTTGCAATCTATCCATCGGACAAAGGGCCAGTATCCAGAATCTACAAGGAACTTAAACAAATCTACAAGAAAAAACAGACAACCCCATAAAAAGTATGCAAAGGATATGAACAGACACTTCTCAAAAGAAGACATTTATGTAGCTGACAAACATATGAAAAAAAGCTCATCATCACTGGTCATTAGAGAAATGCAAATCAAAACCACAATGAGATACCATCTCACACCAGTTAGAATGGTAATCATTCAAAAGTCAGGAAACAACACATGCTGGAGAGGATACAGAGAAATAGGAATGCTTTTACACTGTTGGTGGGAGTGTAAATCAGTTCAACCGTTGTGGAAGACAGTGTGGTGATTCCTCAAGGATCTGGAACTAGAAATACCATTTGACCCAACAATGCCATTACTGGGTATATACCCAAAGGATTATAAATCATGCTACTATAAAGACACATGCACACGTATGTTTATTGCAGCACTATTCACAACAGCAAAGACTTGTAACCAACCCAAATGCCCATCAACGATAAGCTGGATAAAGAAAATGTGGCACATATACACCATGGAATACTATACAGCCATAAAAAAGGATGAGTTCATGTCCTTTGCAGGGTCATGGATGAAGCTGGAAACTATTATTCTCAGCAAACTAACACAGGAACAGAAAACCAAACACCGCATGATCTCACTGATAATTGGGAGCAGAACAATGAGAACACATGGACAGAGGGAGGGAAATATCACACACTGGGGCCTGTTGGGGGGTGGGGGGCCAGGGGAGGGGTAGCATTAGGAGAAATACTTAATGTAAGTGAAGGGTTGATGGGTGCAGCAAACCAACATGGGTACATGTATACCTATGTAACAAATCTGCACGTTCTGCATATGTATCCCAGAACTTAAAGTATTAAAAAAAAAAAAATTCAAGATCTGAAAAATCAGTGGGCCTTCCCTGACGGGGTTTTGAATGAGATCTCGGGAGATACGTGGAATACTGAAGCACCAATGCTATCTTGATCTAGATGGCACTTATTGATGACATAATATTTGAATTCTGCTTCCATTTCTGGAAGAATTTCAGATAAAAATCAGGGTCCAGTGCCTACTCAGGATGGGGAATCTTACAATCTTATAGCCCAGAGGCTCCTCTGAGCTGGAGCCTCAGGGGCTTCATGATTAAGTGTATTATATCTAGTCAGATTAAGGAAGTTCCCTTCTATTCCTAGTTCATCAAGCATTTTTTATCATCAGTGGATTTTTAATTTAATATTAAAGAGGCTTTTTCCATTAAAAAAAAAAAAACTAACATCCCCAACTCCACTCCAGACCACTGAGAGGGGAAGGGAGGGGACGGGAGGGGAGGGGAGGGGAGGGGAGGGGAGGGAAGGGAAGGGAAGGGAAGGGAAGGGAAGGACATAGGTCACCTGGTGGCCACACCAATGTGCCTTCCAAATGCCACAAAACATTTAATAGCATTTATTAAATTAATAAATGACAAAAATAGTACATGCACGGTGTAGAAAATTTGGGAAGTAAAAAACAAATGAAGAAAATGAAAATATCTCCTAATGTCACTGCCCAGAGAAAGCCACTAGTGGTCTTTTCTTGTCTTTTCATATGTATACAACATATATTTTTATAAATTAGAACCAATGTGGCTTTCTCTCTTATCATGTCATGATTATCATTTAGCCTTCAGCATCATTAGTCTTCTGTAACATCATTTTAAGGACTAAATAGTATTTTATCTTAATGTATCATAATTTATTGACTGGGTTTCTATTTTTGAGAACAGTTTGGAAGAGAAATATGATATCTGCCTTAAAAATGAAGACTGTTAGAATACATGTTTTAAGCTGGCTATCTTGAAACCATAAAATTCACCCATTAATAAGTGTCTCCCAATGAGCTCATACTAGCCTAATTCGAAGAGAAGCTAAGTTTACAATACTTGTTAGTTGTATGAACTGACTACCTTTGATGCACACGCTTCAAGCACTCCTTCCCCATGAATTTACTCGGCCCTTCTGCGGAGGACCCAGCCATTTCAATACTGGCTCCACCATCTCCGCACTGGTCACAATCTCAGAAAAGAATCCACCATTTGTAACTTCCATTCTTCAACATCAAAGAACAATCCCACTATGCTGTGTCAGTTTTATCTTGATTCTTTGGCTTCAAATTCATCCTTAGATAAGTGAATGGGAACCGAGCGTGGGTGATACACTGAGACATGATCTTGACTCCGCATCACATTTGTTCCTAGACTATCCGCCCAAACTAGTCCACAAAATGTCTCACATCAGCTACTTTCCCAAATCAGAACTACTAACTCCTTGCCCCTTTGTTTCCACAATCCTGCCAAGTACTCTTACTTGAAAGCTAATACTATAGACTCAGGCTCTGAGTCTAGGGACTGTGTTGGGGAAAGAGGTATATAATTGGTTTAATCACAGCACTATTACACATTCCTTACCCAGACCTGGAAGCTCATCTTTGCCTGTTCAGACTGGTCAGCCTAGGTTCTACATACCTGATTCACTGTTGCTCAGATCCTTTCTCTAACCCCTATCCCAGGATTTATAATCTTCAACCCTGCGTTGATGATCTGCCTAATCCCCTGAACTCTTGTTGGTTTTGATACCTTTTTTAGTTGAACTCCCTCAACTGCTTGCACCTACCTATTCCTCCTTGCCTTTTATGATTTTTCAGGCCTGCCTAGTTTGGGATACCTAATAGCCCCTCTTTTGTCAAGCCGAACATCAGCATCACCCTAGTCTCAATATGATACCTGTATTTCTCTTCTTCATTAAGTGTTATGCTCTGGTAAAGCTAAAAAGCCACATCTGGCCTGGACTTTCCGTGACTTTCTGTTAGAACACTCTTGACTTCCACATGCCTGGCATCCTCACTGAACAAAACCAAACTTTATATATACATATACATATATATACACAAATATATACATATATATACACATATATATACATACATATACACGTATGTATGTGTGTGTGTATGTGTGTGTGTGTGTGTGTATATATATATACTGCTTCATCCAAATGGAAAAATACTATTCATGCCTTCATAACTTGTTTTCTCTTTAACAATATAGCAGGGACACACATCTACATTAACATCTATAAATCTTTCTAATCTTTCTAAGCCACTATATTGTCAATTTGGTGATGCTGGATATCTTTTCCTCTGATTACTGGCATAAATTTCTTGTTTATTTCTGATCCCCAATTTTCCATTATGTTATTTTTTTCTATTTGAGTTGGTTTCTATCACTTGTAACTGAACAACTTCTGACTAAGACAATTTGCAATAGTTCTTCGATATATTAATAATATTACCATTTTATGTCATAAATGTTCCAAATAGTTTTTCCAATTTGTTTCTCATTCAACATTTGTATGTTGTCCTTTGATACAAAAAAAGTTATGTGTAGGGGTGTCTTTGAATAATGATTCAAATCATTTCTTTCACATTTTTCCTTGTCTTGACATTATAAATAGAAAATTCTTATCTACTCTCAAGATCATGTAAACATTCACTTATATTTTATTCTAATACCTTTATTTAAATTTTTAATCCTGACCAGATCACACCTATAATCTCAATGCTTTGGGAGACCAAAGAGGGAGATTGCTTAAAGTCAGCCTGGGCAACATAGTGATGCCCCATATCTATCAAAAAAACATAGCCAGGCATGTTGGCACATGTCTCCGGTCCTAGTTGCTCAGGAGGTTGAGGTGGGAGGATCATTTGGGCCCCAGAGTTTGAGGTTACAGTAAGCTATGATTATGCCACTGCACTTCAGCCTGGGCAACAGAGCAAGACCTTGTCTCAAAAAATAAATAAATATTTTATTTTTCTAGAATATTCTTTTGTGTAAGCAGAGCATAGATACACTTATGGACATCTAATTGTCTCCAAACCCTTTAGAGAATAATCCAGTATTTTCAAATGCTTTAATATATACCAGAATGGTATATCATTAGATAAACAGACAGATATTTATTAGCTTCTAGGCTCTCTTCAGTTGCATTGTTCTATCTGGCTGTTCCTATGCCAGTTACACACTTTAATTACTTTATTTTTATAGGATGTTTTGACATCTGGTAGGACAATTCCCCTCCTCCAAAATTAATTGGCTTATTTTTCTCAATTGTCTTAGCTATACTGTCTCATTTGTTCTTCCATATAAACTCAAATATGAAAGTGTTGAATTTCCCAAAATTCTGAAATATGTTTTTTGAAATTCATTTAGAATTATATAAGAATAATTGAAATTTGTTAAATATTTCAGGTGTCCACCATTTATTATTTGTGACCAAGTATATGATAAATTGTTTCAAATTATCCATGGCTATTCTTAAATACTATATATGGTACCAATGTATAAAAACGTTTATCTACACAACACTAGACTTGTTAATAATGCTATTGAAATATTTTCATTATTCTACATTTTTGTCTACTTGACCTATTTCCTGTTTCAAGTGAGATAAATCAAAATTTTATACCATAATTGTGTATGTTCATGCATTCCTGGCTTTGCTGAATTAATCAGGTACACTTTGTTTTGTATCTACCTTTATTTATGTGGAAATGCCATTTTATAGGTTCACTCTACTAATAAACTATTCTATTCTACTTTTACTATAACAAGCTTTTTTAAGTGCAGAGAAATAAAAAGGAGAAAGTGAAACAAAAATAAAAAGAATGTCAGATTATCTCCCACCTCAAAACCCATATTATTATTATTTTAAATACAAAGTTTTGAAAGCCAAGTCATATTGAAAGGTACAAAGTGAAAACTGAAACTCTCCCTCACTCAAGCCTAGTAACTGCAATTTTTTTGTGATTCCTTCAAGAAAAAATTCTAAATGCCCATATATATTTATTTACACATACAGCTGCTCCTTGAACAACACAGGTTTGAACTGTACAGGTCTACTTATATCCACATTTTTAAAAATAAATATATTGGAAAATTTTGTGGAGATTTCAACAATTTGAAAAACATTGCATAGACTAAAAATATTGAAAAAATTAAGAAAAACTTAGGTATGCCGTGAATGCATAAAGTACATGTAGATATTTGTGTATTTGTGTGCTAATTGACTGTTTATGTTACCTGTAAGGCTTCCTATCAACAGTAGGCTTTTGGTAGTTAAGTTTAGGAGGAGTCAAAAGTTATACAAGGATTTTCTATTACATGGGGAGTTGGCACCAGTAATCCTTATATTGTTCTAGGGTCAACTGTATTTTACAAGAAATAATACTAAACCTTGCTATCTTTATTCAATTAGTAACATATCTCGCAGATCTTCCATATGTGCACATCCAGAGCTAACTAATTATTTCAATAATACACAGTATTTCACTATATGAATTTATCACAATTTAACAAGTTCTCTAATATTTGACACTTTGGCTGTTTTCAGTTTTTGTTTTGTGTTGACATGCATGCACAAGCACACATATGCAAGAACACAAATACTACAATGAATATCTAGATTAACATTTGTGAGAATATGTCCTAGCATAAATTGCTAAAAATAAAATTTTTGAATCAAAATGTATAAACAGTTGTTATTAGAGATACTGTAAATTGTTTTTCAGAAAATTGCATTAATTGACACGCCAAAAAACTGCACAAATTGCTCATTTTCCAACACCTCCATCAACACTGGCTTTTATTCAACATTTTTATTTTTGCTGATCTGTAATAAATAGTGAAATCTCATTTTTACCTTTATTTGATTATGAGTAAAATTCAGAATGATTACATATATATGTATTGGTCATTTTTATTTCTCTTTTGGTAAACTGCCTATTCACATCTTCTACACATTTTTAAATGGGGTCGTTTATCATTTTCTTACAGATTCATAAGAACTTTTGTTAATTAAAGAAATTATCCCTAGCAAACTAATGCAGGAAGAGAAAACCAAATACCACATGTTCTGAACTATAAGTGGGAGCTAAATGATGAGAACACATGAACACATAGAGGGGACCAACACACACTGGGGCCAATCAGAGGGTGGAGGATGGGAAGAGGGAAAGGATTTGGAAAAATAACTAATGGGTACTAGACATAATACCTGGGTGATGAAATAACCCCATGAGATAAGTTTACCTGGGTAACAAACCTGCACATGTACCCTTGAATTAAAAATAGAAGTTTAAAAAAAAGGAATTAGCCCTTTGCCTTATATGCTGCAAATACATTTTCCCAGTTTTTTATCTTTTTTATTTAGTATTATTATTATACTTTAAGTTCTAGGGTACATGTGCATAATATGCAGGTTTGTTACATATGTATACTTGTGCATGTTGGTGTGCTGCACCCATCAAATCGTCAGCATCCATCAACTCGTCAGCACCCATCAACTCATCATTTACATCAGGTAAAACTCCCAATGCAATCCCTCCCCCCTCCCCCCTCCCCATGATAGGCCCCGGCGTGTGATGTTCCCCTTCCCGAGTCCAAGTGATCTCATTGTTCAGTTCCCACCTATGAGTGAGAACATGCGGTGTTTGGTTTTCTGTTCTTGTGATAGTTTGCTGAGAATGATGGTTTCCAGCTGCATCCATGTCCCTACAAAGGACCCAAACTCATCCTTCTTTATGGCTGCATAGTATTCCATGGTGTATATGTGCCACGTTTTCTTAATCCAGTCTGTCACTGATGGACATTTGGGTTGATTCCAAGTCTTTGCTATTGTGAATAGTGCCGCAATAAACATACGTGTGCATGTGTTTTATAGCAGCATGATTTATAATCCTTTGGGTATATACCCAGTAATGGGATGGCTGGGTCATATGGAACTTCTAGTTCTAGATCCTTGATGAATCGCCATACTGTTTTCCATAATGGTTGAACTAGTTTACAATCCCACCAACAGTGTAAAAGTGTTCCTATTTCTCCACATCCTCTCCAGCACCTGTTTTTTCCTGACTTTTGAATGATTACCATTCTAACTGGTGTGAGATGGTATCTCATTGTGGTTTTGATTTGCATTTCTCTGACAGCGAGTGATGATGAGCATTTTTTCATGTGTCTGTTGGCTGTATGAATGTCTTCTTTTGAGAAATGTCTGTTCATATCCTTTGCCCACTTTTTGATGGAGTTGTTTGTTTTTTTCTTGTAAATTTGTTTGAGTTCTTTGTAGGTTCTGGATATTAGCCCTTTGTCAGAAGAGTAGATTGCAAAAATTTTCTCCCATTCTGTAGGTTGCCTGTTCACTCTGATGGTAGTTTCTTTTGCTGTGCAGAAGCTCTTTAGTTTAATTAGATCCTATTTGTCAATTTTGGCTTTTGTTGCCGTTGCTTTTGGTGTTTTAGACATGAAGTCCTTGCCCATGTCTATGTCCTGAATGGTATTCCCTAGGTTTTCTTCTAGGGTTTTTATGGTATTAGGTCTAAAATTTAAGTCTCTAATCCATCTTGAATTAATTTTTGTATAAGGAGTAAGGAAAGGATCCAGTTTCAGCTTTCTACAGATTTAAACCATCAAAGATCAAAAGAGACAAAGAAGGCCATTACATAATAGTAAAGGGATCAATTCAACAGGAAGAGCTAACTATCCTAAATATATATGCACCCAATACAGGAGCACCCAGATTCATCAAGCAAGTCCTTACAGACTTACAAAGAGACTTAGACTCCCATACAATAATAATGGGAGACTCCAACACCCCACTGTCAACATTAGACAGATCAACGAGACAGAAAGTTAACAAGGATATCCAGGAATTGAACTCATCTCTGCAGCAAGCAGACCTAATAGACATCTATAGAACTCTCCACCCCAAGTCAACAGAATATACATTCTTCTCAGCACCACATCACACTTATTCCAAAATTGACCACATAATTGGAAGTAAAGCACTCCTCAGCAAATGTACAAGAACAGAAATTATAACAAACTGTCTCTCAGACCACAGTGCAATCAAACTAGAACTCAGGACTAAGAAACTCAATCAAAACTGCTCAACTACATGGAAACTGAACAACCTGCTCCTGAATGACTACTGGGTACATAACGAAATGAAGGCAGAAATAAAGATGTTCTTTGAAACCAATGAGAATAAAGATACAACATACCAGAATCTCTGGGACACATTTAAAGCAGTTTGTAAAGGGAAATTTATAGCACTAAATGCCCACAAGAGAAAGTAGGAAAGATCTAAAATTGACACTCTAACATCACAATTAAAAAAACTAGAGAAGTAAGAGCAAACACATTGAAAAGCTAGCAGAAGGCAAGAAATAACTAAGATCAGAGCAGAACTGAAGGAGATAGAGACACAAAAAAAACCCTCCAAAAAATCAATGAATCCAGGAGTTGGTTTTTTGAAAAGATCAACAAAATTGACAGACCGCTAGCAAGACTAATAAAGAAGAAAAGAGAGAAGAATCAAATAGACGCAATAAAAAATGATAAAGGGGATATCACCACCGACCCCACAGAAATACAAACTACCATCAGAAAATACTATAAACACCTCTACGCAAATAAACTAGAAAATCTAGAAGAAATGGATCATTTCCTGGACACTTACACTCTCCCAAGACTAAACCAGGAAGAAGTTGAATCCCTGAATAGACCAATAGCAGGCTCTGAAATTGAGGCAATAATTAACAGCCTACCAACCAAAAAAACTCCAGGACCAGATGGATTCACAGCTGAATTCTACCAGAGGTACAAGGAGGAGCTGGTACCATTCCTTCTGAAACTATTCTAATCAATAGAAAAAGAGGGAATTCTTCCTAACTCATTTTATGAGGCCAACATCATCCTGATATCAAAGCCTGGCAGAGACACAACAAAAAAAGAGAATTTTAGACCAATATCCCTGATGAACATCGATGCAAAAATCCTCAATAAAATACTGGCAAACCGAATCCAACAGCACATCAAAAAGCTTATCCACCATGATCAAGTGGGCTTCATCCCTGGGATGCAAGGCTGGTTCAACATTCGCAAATCAATAAACGTAATCCAGCATATAAACAGAACCATAGACAAGAACCACATGATTATCTCAATAGATGTAGAAAAGGCCTTTGTCAAAATTCAACAGCCCTTCATGCTAAAAACTCTCAATAAATTCGGTATTGATGAAATGTATCTCAAAATAATAAGAGCTATTTATGACAAACCCACAGCCAATATCATACTGAATGGGCAAAAACTTTGAAAACTGGCACAAGACAGGGATGCCCTCTCTCACCACTCCTATTCAACATAGTGTTGGACGTTCTAGTTAGGGCAATCAGGCAAGAGAAAGAAATCAAGGGTATCCAGTTAGGAAAAGAAGAAGTCAAATTGTCCCTGTTTGCAGATGACATGATTGTATATTTAGAAAACCCCATTGTCTCAGCCCAAAATCTCCTTAATCTGATAAGAAACTTCAGCAAAGTCTCAGGATACAAAATTAATGTGCAAAAATCATCTTTTTTTTATTTTTTTTTTTTTTTTTTTGAGATGGAGTCTTGCTCTGTCACCCAGGCTGGAGTGCAATGGCATGATCTTGGTTCACTGCAGCCTCTCCTCCCAGGTTCAAGCAATTCTCCTGCCTCAGCCTCTCGAGTAGCTGGGACTGCAGGTATACACCACCATACCCGGGTAATTTTTGTGTTTTTAGTAGAGATGTGGTTTCACCATATTGGCCAGGTTGGTCTTAAACTCCTGACCACAGGTGATCCACCTGCCATGGCCTCCCAAAGTGTTGGGATTACAGGCGTGAGCCACCGTGCCAGGCCCATTCTATTTTTAGTTTTGTTTATCTCATGATTTTAATCATATAGAAGATTTGATTTTTATGCAGCCAAAAATATCAATCTTTTGTTTCATGGCTTCTGAATTTTCCTTTACATTTTCAAAAACTAATTTTAACCCACATTTCTTTATCAATAGCAAAATTTAAACATTACCCACTACCTTCCCACAAGACTGACAAGTTGGTTAAAACCTGTAATTCCCGACACTATTTTTTCTGTTCTCTTTTGTCCCCAGCCCAGTTTTATGGAGAAAGATGTTAGGTAGGTACTACAATTCAGTACTTTGGGTTTCAGCAGTGTTCTCTCTTCTATTTGTCATCTTTATTGCATTATTTTTGGTGTTTTTATATCAGTAATTAGGTTTTTAAATTATCTAGCAAACATTTACCAATTGCTTCCTCTATACCAAGCACTGTGTGATATAAAATTGAGGTAAGAATTTTGAAAATTGAATAAACCCAATGTTATCAGTATTTTCATAAAAATGTATTTTAGTAGAATGGGGGATTGGGGAAAGATAAACAAAAAATAAACAAAATTTTTGCAAAATTAAGTACCAGGAAGAATACAAATAAGGTACTGAGATAAAGTTTAGTAGCAGGTAGGTAGAGGGCCAGAAAAGGCAACTTTTATTCTCCAATTCCTCCTTGTCATGGTAGCTTGCTCTTATTTCACTTATGCAATAACCTCTCAAATGTCACTAAAAATTCTGGATTGTAATTTTCTCAAAGTTATTTCCTATTTCCTACATTAACTCTGTTTTAATGGGGCCAAATGTGCTGATTGTTCAGCTTAATCGTCTTCCATCAAACTGGATTCTGTCCATATGCCTAGTGAATTTTTCATTTTCTGTTCATATTTATAAAGCAAGTTACAAATTGATCAGTATATTTAGCTGATGTGGATTCTGCAATGATCATATGGTTCACTAACTACCCTTGGTACATCTCCCCTATCTGGGAACAATTGTATCCAGAGGGCTATGGCTGACAGTGAATGCTCTAAACAGCTGTTCAGAAGACAGAATTCGGGTGACATTTTTGAAAAGCATTTATTTGTCTCCCCTGATCCTTCCTAGCAACTGTTTCTCCAATGATTACCCTCTTTTGTCCTCTGCTAAAAGGACTTTTATAGCTGCCTATGTTCTGCCACTGTGGCAGCTGCCAATGGGGAGGAGGAAAGAAGTTACTGGAAGGTTCAGCGTGTTAGAGAAGGGAGGAAGTGCACCCTCACACACACTGATTTGGGGCTGCCAGAATATGAAGGGAAAATATGCTGGATAGATCTGTCACATTAGTAATTTCCCCCTACGTTACCCTGAGCACGTCCACACCAAAGGAAACCTAGAGATGAATGTGCTCAGACACTAGAGTCAGAAAGCCTAGCGTCAAGATGCAACTCTGCCAATTACTAGTTGTATGAGCTTGAGCAAGTTACTTAAACCTATTTGAGATCCTGCTTTCTCATTTTATGGGGATGACAATAGTAGCAGTTTTTTTTTTTATATATAAACTTGACGTAGGGTGGGTAATTTAAATGAAAAAATATATGCAAACTTCATTACGTTTCCCCATGTCTTTTTTTTTAATTATTATACTTTATGTTCTAGGGTACATGTGCACAACGTGCAGGTTTGTTACATATGTATAAATGTGCCATGTTGGTGTGTTGCAACCATTAACTCGTCATTTACATTAGGTATATCTCCTAATGCTATCCCTCCCCGCTCCCCCCACCCCATGACAGGCCCCAGTGTGTGATGTTCCCCATCCTGTGTCCAAGTGTTCTCATTGTTCAATTCCCACCTATAAGTGAGAACATGTAGTGTTTGGTTTTCTGTTCTTGCGATAGTTTGCTGACGTGGGGAAAGGATGCAGCTGGAAACATTTCCCCATGTCTTAAATCTCCTCTACTTGTTCCATGATCCAATACGTAATTATCCAAACTGAATACTTGAATCTATAAGACAACTGTATGTAATAAAAGCACACCAGTCCAGTCCTCACATATTGTTTGTCCTTGTTGGCCTTCTTGGGACTTAAAGACATTGGTTTGCCATGACAGTCTTTCTAGGTCAGAATAAAAATTACATGTTTTATCTTAAGCTGCTATGCCCAAAGGCATTTTATTTGGTCTGGTTTTCCTTGAAAAACAATCATAATAAATGTCAAGTGTTTAGGGTTTCTATTTATCAAAACAGAATGCATGGCATAATCTTCACAGAATATTCTTCTGTGTTCATTTATTTTTTTGCTAAGATAAATCTAATTGCTGCTATATTTAAAGTTATCTTGCTAGCTAGTATCCTCAAAGTTCATCATCTATTTGAATGAATAAAATATCCAATATTTTCAACATGATTTTGAGTCACAATTTAAACTTTTAAAATAAAGTCTTTTTATTTTCCTAATTTTAAAATGTTTGAAGGAAATATAAAAATATATAAACAAAACCTTAAAAACAAGGAAAATATTAACCAACTAATTGGGAAAAAGTTGTTCTTCCCCACTACTGATGTTACCTTCCATAAGGAGGGATCTGCATTATAATAATAATGTTCAAAATATAGCTGATTTTCAAGTAAACTATGAACTACCAAATTTTTATATGATAACATCAAAAAATAATTGCAGCAAAAAAAATGGAGAAAAAAATTTTTGAAGTATTAAACACTTATTTTTTAAAAGTTAGTGATTTCCACAATCAACTAGGCTTCATCCCTGGGATGCAAGATTGGTTCAACAGCCGGGCGCGGTGGCTCAAGCCTGTAATCCCAGCACTTTGGGAGGCCGAGACGGGCGGATCACAAGGTCAGGAGATCGAGACCATCCTGGCTAGCATGGTGAAACCCCGTCTCTACTAAAAAATACAACAAACTAGCCGGGCGAGGTGGTGGGCGCCTGTAGTCCCAGCTACCGGGAAGGCTGAGGCAGGAGAATGGCGTAAACCCGGGAGGCGAAGCTTGCAGTGAGCTGAGATCCGGCCACTGCACCCCAGCCGGGGAGACAGAGCAAGACTCTGTCACAAAAAAAAAAAAAACAAACTAAAAAAAAAAAAGATTGGTTCAACATACACATATCAATAAATGTGATTCATCACATAAATAGAACTAAAGAGAAAAACCACATGATTATCTCAATACATGCAGAAAAGGCCTTTGATAAAATTCAACACCCCTTCATCTTATATATACATATGTAACAAACCTGCACGTTATGCACATGTACCCTAGAACTTAAAGTATAATAAAAAAAAAAAGAAAAAAGAAAAAAAAATAAAGCTTATAATCTTTTAAAATAAAAAAAAAAAAAACTCTCAATAAACTAGGTACTGAAGGAACATACCTCAGAATAAAGAGCTATCTCTGACCAAACTACGGCCAACATCATACTCAATGGGCAAAAGCTGGAAGCATTCCCTATGAAAACCAGCACAAGACAAGGATGCCCTCTCTCACCACTCCTATTCAACATAGTATTGGAAGTTTTGGTCAGGACAAACAGGCAGGAGAAAGAAATAAAGGCATTCAAATAGGAAGAGAGGAAGTTAAACTATCCCTGTTTGCAGATGGCATGATGCTATATCTAGGAAATCCCATAGTTTCAGTCCAAAAGCTACTTAAGCTGGTAAACAACTTCAGAAAAGTCTCAGCATACAAAATCAATGGGCAAAATCACCAACATTCCTGTAAACCAACAACAGTCAAGCCTAGAGCCAAATCAGGAATGCAATCCCACTCACAATTCTCACAAAAAATAAAATACACAGGAATACAGCTACCAAGGGATGTGAAAACTCTCTATAAGGAGAACTACAAAACACTGCCCAAAGAAATCAGAGATGACACAAATAGAAAAACATCCCATGCTCATGGATAGGAAAAATCGATGTTGTTAAAATCACCATACTGCTCAAAACAGTTTATAGTTTCAATGCTATTCTTATTCAACTACTACTGACATTCTTCACAGATATAGCAAACACTATTTTAGAATTCATATGGAACCAAAAGAGAGCCCAAATAGGCAAGGCAATCCTAAGCAAAAAGAACAAAGCTGGAGGCATCATGCTATCTGACTTCAAACTATACTACAGGGCTACAGTTACCAAAATAGCATGGTACTGGTACAAAAACAGATACATAAACCAATGAAACAGGATGGAGAGCCCAGAAATAAGACGACATACCCACAACTATCTGATCTTCGACAATCCTGACAAAAACAAGCAATAGGGGAAAGATTCCCTATTCAATAAATGGTACTGGAATAACTAGCTAGCCATATGCAGAAGATTGAAACTGGACCCCTTCCTTACACCATATACAAAAATTATCTTAAGATGGATTAAAGACTTAAATCTAAAATAAAAAACTATAAAAACCCTGGAAGACAGCCTAGGCAATATGATTCTAAACATAGGAACGGGCAAAGATTTCATGACGAAGATGCCAAAAGCAATCCCAACAAAAGCAAAAATTGACAAATGGAATCTAATTAAACTAAAGAGCTTCTGCACAGCAAAGGAAATTGTCAGCAGAGTGAACAGACAACCTACAGAATGGGAGAAAATGTTTGCAATCTACCCATCTGACAAAGGTCTAATATCCAGCATCTATAAGGCACATAAACAAATGTACAAGAAAAAACAAATAAACACATTAAAAAGAGGGCAAAAGACATGAAAAGACACTTTTCAAAAGAAAATATACATGTGGCCAACAAGCATGTGAAAAAAAAAAAAAAAAAAGCTCAGCATCACTGATCATTAGAGAAATGCAAATGAAAACCATAATGAGATACCATCTCACACCAGTCAGAATGGCTATTAGTAAAAAGTAAAAAAATAACAGATGCTGGCGAGGTTGCAGAAAAAAAAGGAGTGCTTATACATTGTTGGTGGGAGTGTAAGTTAGTTCAACCATTGTGGAAAGCAGTATGACGATTCTTCAAAGACCTAAAAGCAGAACTACCATTTGACCCAGCAATCCCATTACTGGGTATATACTCAGAGAAATATAAATCATTCTACCATAAAGATGCATGCACATGAATTTCATTGTGGCACTATTCACAATAGCAAAGACATGGAATCAACCTAAATGCCTATCAATGATAGATTGGATAAAGAAAATGTGATACATATATACTGTGGAATACTATGCAGCTATAAAAAAAATGAGATCATGTCCTTTGCAGGGACATAGATGGAGCTGGAGGCCATTATCCTTAGCAAACTAACACAGGAAGAGAAAACCAAATACCACATGTTCTCACTTATAAGTGGGAGCTAACTGGTGAGAACACACGGACATATGGAGGGGACCAACACACACTGGCACCTATGGGAAGGTGGAGGGTGGGAGGAAGGAGAGGATGAGGAAAAATCACTAATGGATACTAGGCTTAATACTTGGGTGATGAAATAATCTGACCAATCAACTCTCATGACCCAAGTTTACCTATGTAACAAACCTACACAACCCCTGAATTTAAAATAAAAGTTAAATTTTAAAAAAACGTGGTGATGTTACAGGTGTGTTATTTCAGACATTCAGAAAATAGATAATTGCTATCCTATATAAGTTGTTACAGATGATTGCAAAGGATATAAAATGTTCTACTACACTTTATGAAGTTATCATAATCCCAACACTATGTGGTGTTTTTACATTCATGTAACAGACATAAGAAGTCTGTGGCTTATAAAGTAATAAAAAGAGCATCCATGCCTAGAATAGTGCCTGAAATATGGTACACATTCAATAAATGATTGTCAAATGAAAGCACAAGGAAAGAAGACCAACAGATCAAACTCATTTATGCAAAATTACTAAATAAAAATACTACTTTAATTCAAAAGTATGTTAGAAAAGAATGGTAATTATTATCAATCTGCTTTTACCCAATAATTCACAGATGGTTTAAAATCTATATACTTTATATCAATAGTGTGCCATATTATTTGTGTGATAAATGCATTTTTATCCTATCAATAAGTCTAAAGGGAAAAAATCATTTGATAAAAATTCAACATTCCTTCCTAAATAAAAGCAATTCTTAGTAAATAAGGACTATGCATATATTATCTTAACATCATAAAAATATCATACTTAATCATAAAAATCCTAGCAGTTTTACCATAAAAATAAGGACTAAGGTCAGATGGATAATATCATGACTATTATTTAATATTTAATATTTTTCCAGAAATTCTACATTTTACAATGAGATAGAAAAGAACATTGGAAGAGACAAAAGTTATGTATATTATAAATATCACTGCTTACCTGGAAAATAAGCTTAAAATGTATTAGAACTAATAATAAAGACAGCTAGTTATAAAATAATTAGTTAAAATATATATCTTCCTTATATACAAACACTGATCGGTTAGAAACTACTAAAAATATATGATCAACAATAGCAATAAACTTTGTAAAATATGCAGGATGAATGTTTTTAAAGATTATTTTAAACTACGAAGGTGCTTAAAATATTTCATTAAATGGAGATGCAAACCGTGCTTTTAAATGGAAAGACTCAACAGTATACAGATATCAATTCCTTCCAAAATCAAGTCTATAAATGGAAGGAAGTTTCAATAAAAATGTTCAATACAATTCTTTTGGGAACATGTGACAAAATGATTATAATGTTTACCTGAAAGAGTAAATAAGCAAAACAGCCAATTTCTTTTTTGGCTCTACCAGATATCAGATGATGTTCTATCAGATATCAAAATATTTTTGTTCATTTATTCATTTGGTCATTCACTCTGTCATTTAATCACCAGTGCGATACCACTCAGAATAAAACAAACAGAAATGCAGGATTTAGTTTAAAAATAAAATAAGCTCCAGCATATTTTCTTAGTTGAAGAGGCATTAGCCTTACCTCTTACATATTTTTCCTTCCCTTACTCCATAACCATCCCCACAGCTGGATATAAATCATTAATTTTAGCTCCAATTTATACATGAGAAAACTAAAGGAGAGTGAGATGATGTGATCTGCTTAAAGGCTATACATCTGGCAAAGGGTAAAACCCAGCTTTGAACTCAAGATTATCTAACTATAGCATCTTGATTCTTTACCACAATATACTACCTCTCCAGGAAAGCTCCCTAGAAAAACACATGACCAGCCAGACTCCTGCACATAACCTTGAGCATACTCATCAATCAAGATCTTACCACATTAAATTCAATAATTCAGAAAAATGTATAAAGGGCCTATTATAAACCAGATACTTTGCCTGACAATGGCTAAAAAAATGGTTAATAAATAAGTATGGTTCCTTATCTCATGGAAGTTAGAGGGTGCCAGAGGGAGTCTAGGGAGGTACTGAACATATAAACAAACAAATTATATATATACACATTATATATAATATATATATACATTATATATATATATATATATAATGTATATATATATTACTGTGATGAATACTTTGTTAAAATCCTAACCCCAAAGATGATGGTATTAGGAAGCGGGGCCTTTGGGATGTGATTAGATCATGAGGGCCTCATTTTCTTAAATGGGATTAGTACCCTTACAAATAAGGCCCCAGAGAGACCCTCACCCCTTTTGTCATGTAAGAACACAACAAGGTGACACTGACTATGAACCAGAAGGCTGGCCCTCACCGGATATCAAATGTGGTGATGCCATGATCCTGGACCTTTGGACTTCCCAGCCTTCAGACTGTGACAAATAAATTTCTGTTACTGAAAAGCCACCCAGTTTATGGTATTTTGTTATAGCACAGTGAACTAAGATAAGTATTGAGTGAGGAAAAGTTATTATCTATGTAATCAAATGTATTAATCCATCCTTTTTCAAGTCTAGAAACAATAATATACATTTATATAGTGCTTTCTATGTGCCACTCTTTTAACTGCTGTACATCTTTACAATAACCCTAAAATTTAATTTTCACAATAACCCTACAAGTTAAGTACTTTTATCATTCTCGTTTTATAGATGAGGAATTTAAGGCACGAAACGATTAGACAACTTGGCCAATGTCACACAGCTAGTATATGATAGAGTCAGAGTTTGAATTCAGGCATTCTTAATCTCAATTATACTATCTTTCAAATGCTACTATTTAATTTTTACATTTAAATTTTTAATCCATCTGCAACTCCTTGGTGATACTATGAAAGGCTTGTTTTTATTTTGTTTTGTTTCCTCGGTGGTTAGTCAATTGTCCCAATATCATTTGCTGAATAAGCATTCTTAAAGCATACTTTAAGAAGTATTAAATTTGTACATAATATCGAACTGCTTTCTTGGCTTTCTATTATTTTGTCTGATTAATCTGACTATACCTTTACTGGTAACCACCACCATCAAATTACAATACCATTGTTAAACAATGCAGGATCTCAACTCAGATTTTTTCAATTTCATCTAAAATATTGTCCTTTTTCTTACTATAAAGTAGTCTTTCACTTTTACATTAATGCAGAACAATACTTCTATTCATGAGGGCTTACACCACAAAGAGTTCCACTACTTACTGTGAGTTGAGTGATGTTGCAATATCAAACATGTACTGGACACTTACTCTTTTCTAGGTACTGTGCTATGTGTTAGGAACACAAATGAATACGATGTGGTCCTTGCCCTCAAATGAGTCCACATTCCAAAGAAGAGGATAGAGAAGTAAATCTGGCATGATGGTGCTGTAGACTAAATGATAAGTACAGAGTGCATTTAAATTAGATGTGAGGAGAGGGTACCATGAAGACTTCCAAAGAGAAAAGTGGCCTAAGTTGAGTTTTAATTGGCAAGTGAGAGTTAGCAGGATGCAAAAGGTGAGGAAAGGTCATTTCAGGCAGCATAAATAGCTTGTGTGAAAGCCAGGGATGCTCAAGGAATTGCCAGTGGTTGCCCTGGCTGAAGCATGTGGTTTATATTAGAAAATGGCAGTCTATGAAGCTTGACAAGTAGACAGAAGCCAATTCATTAAGGGCTTTATATGCAATAGTAAGATGTTTAGATTTTGTGACGGTAATGGGAACTGAAGTGTTTTAAAAGAGAAGTGACATGATTTGCTTTCACAAGTCATACCAGTCAAATTAACTTATGAGCAAGTGTTCACAAGTTAATAAAGTTTTATTTTAAAAGCATGGAAAATTAGAAATGAATAAGGAATAGATTAAGCCAAGATTGTGATTACAGAAGCTCACCTGTAGTGATCACGAATACTTCTTTCTGATTCTGGCACATATAAGCCATTAGGTGTCCCATCAGTGCCCAGGATTTAAAGTAGACCTTTGTTTAAAAAACTTCTGTATAAAGGTCCACTTTAGGGCTTAGGCATCGGTAAGAATTCTTTGAGATGGTCTATGGTCTGTATGAAAAGATCAGGGAGAGAAAGTAGTACCACTCAGCTGTCGACCACTGCTAAATGACTCTCATCTCTCCCTGTACAAAGGTCTGCTAAGTCACACAGAGACATCAAATGATATCATTGGAATTAATAGTAATTCCTGTTGGGCCTATACCCTAGGGACACTATTGAAGGAAGAGAAAAGATAACCTTCATAGACTCTTATACCTTAGGTTCTGTACGAAGCAATTTTCAAACAATACTTTACTTAATTCTTACAGACACAACCTTATAAGGCCTTATAAAAATTAGAACTATCTAGATTTTGATGGAGAAAGCATTCATCACAAGCTAGTCTTTTAAAACAATTTTTTGAAGGGGATGAGGGATTTGTTGATTTATATAAATGAAAACCTCAAGAGTAGCTTTTGCTAACCTCAGGCACAGCTTCATGCAGGGACTCAGATGGTGTCACCAGGATGATTCTCTGAGTCTCTTGGCTTGAATTTGTTTTATTCTGAGATAGTCTTACTTCTTGTGACCATAAAATCAGCAGTTCCAGACTCATATGCCTCAGTTTCACATCCAGGTAAAAACAGTACCTCTTCCCTAAAATTATCAGGGATGAATCTCATTAACCAAATTATGTATCCATTACAGAGCCCATTCATGTTATTGGGGGTATGATTGACTGAAACTCTCCAATTATTAGGAATGAAAGTGGAGGTGAAGTGATTCCACCTAAGGAAACTTAATTCTTCTAATAAAAAATGATGAACAAATGAAGAAACTGGAGCTCAGAGAGGTTAAGTGATTTCACCAAGGTTTTACAGCCAATGACTGGGAAAAGAGGAATTATATCCTAATCTTGTTTGACTCCAATATCCATGTTCCTTTTACCACACCACACTGTCTTAATAAATGCATTTTAACTGGACTTGTCAAGAAACTGCAAAACTTGAATTTATGCATGATACCAATCAGTCACCCTAATGAAAGGGAACTCCTACACAAATCATCCCAAGCAAAAACAAATTTAGAAATCTTCTCTGCTTGGCGTTGGAATTTTTTTTTATCACTGTCACAGCAGATGTACCTTTCTATTAAAGAAAGTTCTTGGAGACCATACTGAATGAACAGCAGGGGAAAGAATCTTGGGCCATTTACTGAATGAAGTTTCAAAGATTTAAAATCAGATTTATTCATGCATGTGTCCCTTATTGAATATATTGGTTCTGAGTCTGAAAAAAATGCACATACATGGAAATTTCCTAAATCAATCCCATTCATTTATAATGTATAAAGAGTACAATCCTTGAAGAAAAATGCATTTTAATCAGTGTCATCACCTGCTGTGCAACTCTGAGCAATCTTTGCTCTGTTCATCTGTGAAGCTAACATATAGCTCACAGAGTTGATCTAATAATTAGATAAAATCATATGTATAAAGTGTGTAGAACACAGTAAGTGCTCAAGAAAGAAAAATTTAACAACCTTCTGTTTTCCTTGTTGGCTTATAGTCTAAATTCAGAAACAAGGTGACTTGTACTGGTAAATCTTCCACGGGCAGTAATTCCTACACTTTAACTTTCTCTTAACTTGTGTCCCCAGTGGTCGCCAAATAAGCGACAATCTGTCATTAAAAACTTACATGCCTTAAGAAGTGCTCCCCATTTTAAAAATCTCGTAGGGAGTCCCTTTGCAAAATTAAAATTTGTAACATAGTAAATCAATCAGTAATTTACATACTTTCCATCTGTATGTATTTTCATGTTCAGGTATGTTGTGCTTCCTTTAAATCCTGTGTAACATGTTATCCTGCATAACGATTTACAGACTTCTCTTTCAGAGACCTTTTGAACAGAAATGGCTTCATTTCATCAACCTTTTCATTTAAGGGAAATGTTCTAAATGCATTCTTACCACCTCTTTAAATAAAAACATACTCTATGAAGGGGAAAAGTCTGAAGGTCTGAGATTGGGTCAGCCACTAATGTACTAATGTCACAGAGACAGCCCAGAAAGAGCAAATAATTCAAGAAGGGAGAAATATCGGTAATTAGAGCATCCCAGCTTTATGGCATTAATAATGCTTAAGAGACACTGAGATTTACACACACTATTCAATAGTCTAGTTAAGGAAGAGTACAGCATTTAATCATGAGGGGAAGAAGGATAAGGTTCTCTGATACCTTACAGTTGTGATAACATAGCACAGGGCCAAAATACATCTGAAAGTCACTTCTTTCCATTTCATTACAGTTTACAAATTCCATGCCTAATTTTAAACATTAGCACTCCAGGTTAGATATATAATAGCCTCTATCTAATCCTACGAGCCATTACAACAGAGTTTATAGTATCATCCACACAAGCCTGGTGGAGCCACATTCTGCTTATGAAACACAGGGCTATAAAGCAGATGGGGGTCCAGGGATAGCTGCCGACAAGCTAAGCTGAGAAAGCAGCACTAAAACTTCACATTAATCAAAAGTCCATGACAGATTGGACATCAATTCATACAACTAAAGCAGTACCATGAACCATAAGGTGGGGGGCACTGAAGCTGAAGTTAAGGGATTAATAAGCAAAAGAGGGATGGTGAAGTGATTTTTGTAATCCTTTATTTAAATAACAAAACACTGGAAAACAAATCTTATGAAAAAAACAGTATATCTATAATATTGAAGTCTCCAGGACCCCTTAACAGCTACATTTTTCTGATAAATAAGTACAATTTCTGTTTAATTTGTGCCATCTCAGGTGCTTTAAAATCCCGCTGGCATATCATAATAGTCCCTCCAAATAACTGAAGCATTAACAATAGAGAGAAACTGAGCAGGAAAAGGTTAATGCAGTGACCAGTAAAAAGAAAAAAAAAACACAAGAAGAAGTGAAAAATTCTCTTCCTAAATAAACTTGCTGATGCTAAAAATAATCAGTATCAATTTGGAACACACTAATTTGAAATTCTTGAAAATCTGGATCGAAACAAAGTTATGGATTAATATTATACTAATATTTTTTAAATACTGGTGAGCTAACAATGGAAGAAATATGATAGAGTAGCATGTTGAACCTACTTATAAAAATTATACACTATAGAAGCACTAACTATAATCAAATAATTGACATTATAATTACAAGTAATTCTTGTATTTATTAAAGCAAGCTTAGCAAGACCTCTACTTGATGACACTATAAACTTACTGTTTGTTCTCAAAACTAACACAATTTACCTTTTTAAAACAGAGTTTTGCACCCATTGAATGGCCTGGATAATTGTTCCCAGTATATTAGGAGGCAGAACAAGCAGATTATATACAATATCATGCATACGTAGAAGAATAAAAATGAGTACAGCAGATACATTAAAATGTAAATAATGCAGAAGGCTAGATGATGAAATTGCGTGTTTGTTTCTTTGTGCTTCTCTTTATTTTCCGGAGTTTCTACAATGAGTCTGCATTTCTACTGCATCGAGGGGAAAGGTTTTAGTGGTTATTTTGAACTGGCTTTCTCCTTTCAGTTCAGCCTACATAAACTGTTAGATCATTTTCCCTGCAAAAAATTATTTGAGCATGTCACTCTCTATTAAGTAAATAAATGTTTTAAAAATTTTTAATGTCATTCCTACACTGCCTACAGATTTAACTACAAATTCCTCAGCTTGGCATGCAAAGCCCTATTCAATATGATTCCAAATTCTCTTTCCAGCTTCATCTCCCACCGTTCCCTACAGGAATCCTGCACTGCAGAAAAACATTCCTTGTGCATTTCCATACCAGGTTTTTTCTCTGACTCCTCTTGCTTAGACAGGCCTCCTGTGCATCTTTGCTTATTAAATCATACCATTCTCCAAAGCCCATCTCAAATGCCACAATCCCCAGGAACATTTTCAGATGTATCCAGTTACATGGGATCTCTCCCTCCTTTAAACTGCCATAGCATTTTGTTCATTCCTATTATGACATTTCTTATATCCTGCCTTATTATACTTACTTACATAATTATCTTCTCCCCAGCCAAGACTGGGAGAGCCTGGAGGAAAGACTGGAACTTACTCATTGTTGTATTGCCCACAGGGGCTAGCAGGGTGCTTTTGTAAAATAGTAATGCTGTTGCAATAAATATGTTTGTTGCAAGGTTAAATTATGAGAAGACTGAGCTAAATATTTTGGGCCAATAAGGCAAAGTAAAAACTATAACAAAGTAAAAACTATAACAAAAAAATACTGTTAATCTAAGTTCAGAGAGGTAAAATGATTTGTTGCACCTCTGACTAGTGCTAGGATAAGAGTGTGCCACAAACTTATCTGTCCTCAAGGCAAGCCTGAGAGCATCAACAATTGAAAAAAAAAATGCCAGTAATTACCCAACCTAAGATTCTAGAATGGAAGTTTTCATACGTTTTGCTGACACAAATAAATAAATGAATAAATAGCAAGCTTCTGCAGTCAAGAAAACTGAATTGAGAAGAAAGAAAAAAGAAGAGACAGCTGATATCTTCTTATTTTCTTTGAATTGCCAGTCCTGAACACAAAACCTATCACATAAGTGCTTAATTAACATGTTAAGCTAAGCTGAACTCCTACAATGACAAAAAATAAAGCATATTAAGAGTAAAAGTTGCTCAAATAATCCTTGTTGGAACAAGTGTTTACAATTATTACTTTTTTTATTTTATTTTATTTTATTATACTTTAAGTTCTAGGGTACATGTGCATAACGTGCAGGTTTGTTACATATGTATACATGTGCCATGTTGGTGTGCTGCACCCATCAACTCGTCAGCACCCATCAATTCATCATTTATATCAGGTATAACTGCCCAATGCAATCCCTCCCCCCTCCCCCCTCCCCATGATAGGCCCCAAAGCATTTACTTAACATTTAGTATTTGTCCTTATCATTCATGTAGTTCAATCATTTTATAGATGGCTACCTGTTTATCTGTATGAAACCAACAAAAACCTTTAAAATCCAGAAATGAATCAAGCCTAAGACTTTACCTCTCAGTTAAACTTGCTTTGGGAAGGTTCTTCTCAAAGCTAGTGGTCTCAAAGCATGATTTCCCTCATAGATTTCTTAAGTAACTGGATTTCAAAACTGAGTCCAGAACCAAAAACAAATACCTGCCACCAAAGCTAACAGGAGGCATCTTCTCACTGCGTGTGTGTGTGTGTGTCTGTGTATGTATGTTAATGTGAGAGAGAGAGGTTTTAAACTGGCATTTGATTTTTAAAGAATTTTTTGGATAATGAAAAGGAAAAAGTGATTTTTCTTTTTAATGAAAAGAGGAAAAATAATATTTTCTGTAGCAAGGTACAAAATGACAGAAAAGACCAAAAGTGACATGTACAGCATGATTGGCTTACATATCTCAAAATATGGAATCAGTTATTCGAGTGTAAGAAACTAAATATTTCAGTTCAAAGTTGTTTTACATCTGTCTTCAGAAGCCAGCATTTATACTTCATCATAAAACTTACAAGGGATGTAAACGACCTCTTCAAGGAGAACTACAAACCACTGCTCAGTGAAATCAAAGAGGACACAAACAAATGGAAGAACATACCATGCTCATGGATAGGAAGAATCAATATCGTGAAAATGGCTATACTGCCCAAGGTTATTTATAGATTCAATGCCATCCCCATCAAGCTACCAATGAGTTTCTTCACCGAATTGGAAAAAACTGCTTTAAAGTTCATATGGAACCAAAAAAGAGCCCGCATTGCCAAGACAATGCTAAGTCAAAAGGACAAAGCCGGAGGCGTCACGCTACCTGACTTCAAACTATACTACAAGGCTACAGTAACCAAAACAGCATGGTACTGGTACCAAAACAGAGATATAGACCAATGGAACA
>NC_045445.1:31398740-31409871 GCF_002776525.5 Piliocolobus tephrosceles | reverse complement strand
AAAAAAAAAAAAAAAAAAAAAGAACAAAAAAAAAAAAAGTGCTCTCTTGTCACAAGTAACTGAGCTTGAAATCAGATGAACAGCATTATGGCTTGTGTATCATACATGTAAAACAAATTAGCTTTCTTGATTTATCGTGGCAAAAGTGATAGTTTTTGAAAACCAGACTCTGCTGAAAAATTGACCTTTCAGTCTACAAACATACCATTTAATTTACAAGAGAAGTAAACCCTTTTGAATTGTATTTACCCAGTTACTTTAATAAAGGTTAAGCCTTTCAAAAACAATTGTAAATGTGGCCTTTTGCTTCTCATATTTTTCAAAGTGTTACTTGAATCTTGGGATTCAAAAGAAAAAACTAAGAAAATCATAAAAAAGTAATATTGGAGTTCCCCCCCCAACCCAGCATGAAATAAAATGCAGTCTATGGATTAAAATTGCAGATTTAAATTTTTACATTTCGAAGACTCACTAGCCTCATTGTGTTTCAGGAAATGTCATTAACATCTCCTTTGGGGAAAAGATGGCTGATACTTTCATTAATTCATTCATAAAGCAAAGCTTATTACTGATACACACTGGTATTAGTTACTGAAAGCTGATGATTATTAAAATGCAGAAGCACCATCGGGTAATGAAAAATGCAGTAATTAAAATCCAAGAGGTTAAATCTCACACTAAAATTGAGAAAGGTTTTATTTTACTCATTGTTCTATACAAAAGAATTCATATGTGAGTTACTGTTAAACTACTGTATTTTCAAATATTCAGCTATTTACTAATTTGACAAACATTTATCATGTATCTACTGCATGTATAGTGCCCTCTTACAAAGTGAGTTACGCTTCTATTATTGAGTTTGATTCAAATTGCCTTAATATAACAAAATCTTCTCAAGAACAGTTTATGGTGAAAAGAACGTGGACTTTGGAAACAAATACATGGAAGTTCCAATCTTGGCTGTGCCATTTTCCAGCTGTGTGACTTTAGGCAAGCTACTCAGCCCCTCTTACCTTCAGTTGCCTTATTTCTAAAATAAAGATAATAATTCCTATCTAACTAGGTTGTTGAGGCAATAATGTAGGTAAACAGTACAAAGCCTCGCACTTTGTAAATATTCAATAAATGTTAGGGTACTTTTTCCTTTCCTTCGTACTCGTACAAAATAAGTGAACAAATGAAATCTGTGTGATTGAACTAAGTAAAAATAATTAAAACAGTTTAATTTGGTGGAAAAATAAAGCTTGAGTATGTCATTTGGACTCTTTAATACGTAAGTTTATTCCTATTGCCTCAAAAAACTATTAAAATATACAGTTTTTGATGCATGACATTCCTTCAGAACCAATGGCAAAAAGCCATGACAAGTGGATAATTCCTAAGAGTTATGTTTCGAAATGCCTATAAAAGGCTCTCAACGTCACTGTCTAAATTTGGTAAGATTCCTTCATTTCTGGGAAGACATCAGCATTAGCCAATTTATGTCTGCATATAAAGCTGTCCCAGCGCATTTTGGAATAATTGTCTTATAGTGTAAATAGGCTATTTGAGAGTCAGGCTTTCACTCTGGGCTGTCCAAGGTATTAACTAAGATATATGGTAGAAAACCAGGTATGAGAATTACCCAATGATCCTAATATCTCTGCCTTTGATTTCTAAGTCTTTGACCACCTGCTCTTACCACCAGAATAGCTCCGTGTATTCGCATATGCTTTGAAATAGTTAAATACCATCAGCCTTTGTCTTAGGGTTGGTGATCACCAACCCTCCTGGCTATATCTAACCACTGGTACTGTTAGACTCCCTAGACTGTAAACCATCCCTGTTACCCCATGGCTTAAGTTGACCTTTTTGGACTGGATTCCATTTCTGCATGGATTTATGGTATCTGCCAGACTCCTCTATTTGGCTGTATTTAGCGTCTAAGTGTCTCCTGGCCAGGGCCAATTCCAAGTTCTGACAGTCCTATCCTGGTTCTTCCATATTCATATTCCTTAAACCGCTGCAACCCCAAAACACTTCCAAGGGCTTTCAAAATAGAAACGATTTAACAAATGTATTTTGGGTGTGGAAGTAGGTGGGTACACATACAATTGGTCATCAAATAGAGCATATTAAAGAAGTAGTTAGAAAATTTGGTCTAACAGAATTAACCAGAGAATGGGAGGGTTTAATATATTACTGCCAAATTAATGCTAATCTTATGATTTACTAACATCAAGGCAGCTTAGAAAAATAAATATTTCACTGAATTTTAAAGTAATATAATTCCTAACTCACAAAGTATGTTCTCTAAGAAGTTATATAAATTTTTAAAATTATAGTTATGAAAATAGCTTAAGCTATCTCCTGCTTGTTTGGTCTGATCCCCTAAATCTCTCCTGTGTAAGTTTCAGTGAGGAAAGGATATATTGTTCTTTTGTAAACTGTTTCCAGAAACCTATCAGTAAAGAAGGGGCTAGAGACTGGTCCTAAGGTAGCATCAGAGTACCCTGACAACATGCCAGGCATCTTCGCTGAGAGTTTTTTCCTGAGTTTTCCTTCAACTGAGCATTAAGAATCCTTTCTCACCTTTCAGCTATCCACAGTACCATATAGTCATCTTACCACATTTTCCCTATTCCTGATCTTGGCCCCTAATCAATTGCACAGTTATTAGTCACACAGAATGCAGAAGTCACAAAATGTGAACCTGAAGTCCAGACATGTTTTGTTTGGCCTGCATGATATTATTCTGAATTATGTATGTGAATGCTCTTAAATTGCATTGGTGCTCTCCAGTTTGCACAGTCCCCACAACTTCTTATTGTAGAACCAGCCAACTTCAAACATTATGTTATCTGTTAATCCAATGAGTATTTTGTTTTACCAGGGCCTGATGACTACTTTGTTGCTGGTTCACTCTGACTACAGTCCTTATAGCAGCCTCCATCCTTCTTGCAAACCTCAGGGCAATAATAGAAGTTTCTATTATAACTACTCTAGTGATTTTATTCCAATGGGCCCAGTGTTCCCATTACTATTGTTCTTCATCTCTAATTGCCTCCCTATAGCTCAACCTATAGTAAGCAAAAAGAAGAATGAATGAACCAAATATCCTAAGGAAACTAATGAGCATATTAGTACTAGGGGTCCACACAGGCTAGGGTTATATCCGAGAGGTCATGCAACGCAAGAGAGACTGGTGTCTACCAATCAGCAGCTTTCAAGGAGCAAAGTCAAGGTAGGAAATTGCTGGCTGGATGCATGTCTAGCAATTTCTGAATGTCAGACAAGGAGGCAAAATCAAAACCTTTATTCACATTTGGTCCTCAAGGGAGATTCAGAGAAGAAATCTGAGCACAAGGAAATCCCTAAACTAATAAAAGGGGTACTAGGCTTGAAATTGTGTGCGCCAAGTAGTTGTCTTGAATTATCTTATTTATGTATGTGTGTTGTTTTGAGTTAATTAAAATTATCTTTAAGACAATAATAATGGCTCTTCTCTTTGTCACATAACTGATGTTTTTCTCCTATCCGTCAATATTCTTGATGAAGATGACTTGATCCTTCCTAGAAGGCTCTCAGCACTTAGCTCAATGTTATACACATAGCAAGGTGTATTAGATATCTTCTTTTTACATGCCCCCCCACCCCCAATCTCAGCACCACTCTTTATGTTTCTCTACCCTGCTGTCTGCCATGGTAAGGATCTTTTGCCCTCTGGCTGCCAGTTTGGCTCAGCTAAAGAGAAGCTCTACTAGGAAATTGGAGGGAGGAAAAAGAGTAAGGTTACAGTATTTATTCTCCTTGTTCCCTCACTGCAGGGTCATCTTGGGCTAGCTGTGTTCCTCAATAAAAGATTACTGTTCCTCTCAACAAGGACACCTCTCCTCCACTCTTTCCTTCAGGTTGTGGTATACACAGCTTTCCCTCATCTTTTGGGCCTTCATCTTTATGTGGCAACAGCTCCACAGCTAGTAATGTCTCATTGCTGATTATCCCTTATGCTGCCTTACACCCCACCCACACCTTTTTAATTAGTCCCTGCATAAATAAATCCTCAAAAAATTATCCCAAAAGAAGGATGACCTCTTTTTTCTGAGACCCTGACAAATAAACAGTTGCTCTGAAAATATTTTTGAATGAATGAATGAATCCTTTTGGGAGCGACATGGCTATAGTATCCTCAAATGAATCCAGAAATTCTTTACCATTTAATTACAGCTCTCAGTGCTGATTTACATTTGTCTTGAATGCCCCTAACAGAACACAGACCCCTTGAAGACAAGGGATGCATTGGGTAAGGTCAAGACCTGGCAAAAAAGTCTATATATTAAGTTTGGCTAGAGACTTCAAGGGATATACCCAGCTGCAAGTGATGGGAGGATATCCAATGTGGTAGGCAGAGCAGGACACCTAAAGGATGAACAATAGGTATTAGGTATCAGTTGGAATCAGAGGGCCCAATGCAAAATTAATAGCTGTCTCCTGATTGGTATTTCATTTATGAATTCACTTGTTCATCCATTCATTTGTTTAGAGTCTCACCTATTGAATAAACTTCACTGAGTACATAAAAAGCCTTGAAGAGAATACTAGGAAAATTGAGATAAATGAGACTTAGTTTCTGCCCTCAGATTATTTATATGGAAACAGAAAATCCAAAAAAAAAACGTGATATTTAGATAGCCCCTAAAGTTAACTGTCTACTGACCTGGGAACAGCTAGCAGGACCTAATCACTGGGCTGGAATTCAGGGAGTATTCACACTGTTGTGGGAGTGGCAGAAGTGCTGACAAAATCCAGATTGGGGCAATCTTAGGGGAATGAAGACATTGGGCAGGCTACCAAGATAAGGTCTTAAGCACTGGGAACAAAACATTAATCAGAGCCAAGATACAAAGTAAAGACTGGCTCTCAGAATAAGACAGCTGGCCAATTATGAGAATGGAAGGGAAAGGTCGGGGCTAGCCTGGCAATAAGGGGAATTGAGAATGAGCACAAGAATATTGGTATAGAACTGCTGAAAGCCTCTGGCAGGGATACATCCGAGAATCAAAATGAACTGCCCCCTACTGCTGATGGAAGGAGGGGGTGAGAGAGGATCAAACAGAGAAGAAAACAGGGACATAGAGGCTTACCAATTAACACTGGGTCCATGTGGATAGCTGACTGGCTGGTAACTTACCTCTCAGAGGGATGTCAGAATAGATGAGATAGCTACAAAATGCCTTTTCCTTGGAACACAGTACTTTGTAAAATCAGAGGTACATCATCAACTCAATAAAGAGAATTCAAACATCACACATTCAGATAGTCATAGCATTTATAGAGCTAATGCAGGCTTACTGCATTTAGCACCATAAATGTCCTTGAAATCTGTAAATTTTTTTCAAATTAAATCATTTTAAATCCACTATGGGGAGTTGCTATTTACGTAAACCATGAGGTTAAGTCTTTTGTAAAGTTGAGAATCTCTTGTTTTCTGTGAATAATTTCCCTCCTGATTATGTTTGTGTATTTGTGTATTAGATCCCCTTAAAGGTGATAAGCTTTCAGCATGAGGGGTAATATTTGACTGAGATACCACTCATGAGAATTCAACATGCCCCACACTGCCGGACTCAGGATGTGACATTCAAACAGCAGTGATTCAATGTTCTTCCATTGATTCACAGCCCAAACAAGAGTGACACAACTTTGCAGACAAATTTACAGATGTTCCAAAGCAAAACGCAGTCTTTCAAATCCAGAACAAGAATGTGTGATGACAGCAAGACCAAGGCCAGTGAGGGTGGGGACTGGAGGGGATCTCACCACAGAAGCATCAGCAGCATTCATTCAGAACGTGGGGCAAAGAGAAGTGACACAGAGGGAGCCCAGGGCTAGTGTTGGCAGTATAAACAGAAATCACCAATGTAAAGCTCAGTTGGTACCTGAATTCAAACTATTAAAATGGGTAATAAAAGTAGGAACATAAACAGCAGAAGAGGTCTAGGAGAAAGAAGTTTCATAACTAAGACTAAGAAAAATCTGGAAAATTGGATTCATCTCGGATGACCAACGATCTGTGTGATGGGACTAACAGCTTTTGCTGAATGCAGGACTTTCATTGCCAAGACAGGGTACACTGAGATGGTTGGTCACTCTAGGTGTACTAGGTCCTAGGTAGTAGTTAACAAGACAGGTAGAGGTAAAGATGTGGAGAGAATTTAACATAGTCTCTCCTAGAATCTACAAATACCATTTAATCACCACTCCTCGTGAATTAGTTTCTTATCACTGCTATAACAAAATATGACAAGTTTGGTGGCTTAAAACAATACACATTCGCTGGATGTGGTGGCTCACATCTGTAATCCCAGCACTTTGGGAGGCTGAGGCAGAAGGATCACAAGGTCGGGAGTTCAAGACCAGCCTTGCCAGTATGGTGAAACCCTGTCTCTACTAAAAATACAAATAAATTAGCTGAGTGTGGTGGTGCATTCCTGTAATCTCAGCTACTTGGGAGGCTGAGGCAGGAGAATTGCTTGAACCAGGGAGGTGGAGGTTTCAGTGAGCTGAGATCACGCCACTGCACTCCAGCCCAGGTGACAGAGCGAGACTCCGTCTCAAAAAAAAAAAAAAAATTAGCTAATAATTCTAGAGGCCAAAAGTCAGAAATAAGTATTACTAGGTTGAAACTCAGTGTCAACAGAGCTGCTCTCACTCTGGAGGTTTGAAGGGAGAGTCTGTTTTCTTGTCTTTTCCAGCCTCTAGAGCTACATTCCTTGCATTCCTTGCCTTCTTCTAGCTTCAAAGCTAGCAGTGTGGCATCTTCATGTCTCTCTATTTTGTATTAACATTACCTTCTGTCTCTAACTCCTCCTGCACCTCTAGGATTCTTGTGGTTACACTAGGCCCACCTAGATAATCCAGGATCCTCTCACCGCTTTAAAGATTCTTAACTTGCTCACATTTGCAAAGCCCTTTTTTGTCATGTAAGGTAACATTCACAGGCTCTGGAGATTATGACACTGACTTATTTAGGGGAGGCCAACAAAACAGTTTGGGGGCTAGAAGTGGCAAGCATGCCAGAGACATCAGAGAGTAGTGACAGCTAACATGACTCCTTTACCTCTATGCAATCCTGCCTGTGTGTTCCCCAAAGATGACAACTCTCAGGTGTGAGAAAAAGAGGAGACAGCAAGAAAAGAAGGCAATTGGGAAGATGAATGGATAAAGAACACAGGAAGCTCTGACTTAGCCACACTTGCCACTCTCAGAACATGTGTATCATATTTTCACTCCAAGTTTTTCTTCAACTGTCTGCTCCCCTAATATCATGTTTGCACAGTGTTTTCCAGTCCATTAAGTACTTTAACCACAGTTTAACAATCCTTACAACAGCCTTGCCAGCTACTTAATATTACCTAGATCTTGAAGATGGGAAAATTTAACACAAAAGTCAAGCAACTGGCCCAAGGTCACTCAGCTCCAAAGTATAGAACCAGTGCTCAAAAGAAGAAAGTGAAAATAAAGTTCTTAGAAAATTTGGAATGGAGTACCCTATACTCCTCACCCAACAAATGCTGACAGAGGAGATACACGTGCTAGTGGGTAAGCACAAAGGACACACAGCAAACAGCAGACCAAGAGAAAGGGGAGCAGGAATACTTGCCTCATATTCTAACAAGCCCAATAAAAGAGAGTTTTAACTCTAGCACTTAATTTGTTTGTTCCTCTCAGATGGGAGGCTAATACCACATTATTTAGCCTAAGCTGTAGAAAACTATCTTAGGAAAATTAACCATGGTCACCAAATGCTTGCTAACAAATCAGTTACCTTGCTTTCTGAGAGGTCAATAAACAGTATACATAGCCATTTCAAAAAGCCGAAGTACTCTGTAATGCAGAAAGAAGGTAAGAGAGGATAAATGATTCAAAGGAGGTAAACAAAGTAGAGAGATGAGGTTCAGCCATGTGAAGCAAATGACAACCCAGTTGTATTGAGGCTGAGTCAGCGTAAACTGGATATATATCCCAGGGGACTGGGATCTGTTAACATCAAACAGATTGATTGGCTTTCATTTTCTATGATCCAGGAAAGAATTAATTAATCTGGCAAACATTTAATCTAGGTTGAAGTCCTACTGTGTTCCAGGATAGTCAGTAGGTTAAGCTCTTACATGTTAGTTCATTTAATCTTCCCAGTAGTTTTGCAAGGTAAGTGTTGCTACACTCATATTCCCTATAATGACAGACTACATATATGTTGGTGGTCACATAAGATTATAATAGAACTGAAAAGTTCCTATTACCTAGTCAGGTTGTAGCCATCATACTGTAGTGCAATGTATTACCCTTTCTATGTTTATATGTTTCCATACACAAATACTCACCATTGTGTTATAATTGCCTGCAGTATTCAGTACAATCATATAATGTACCAGTTTGTAGCCTAGAAGCTATAGGCTATACTATATAGCCTAGGTATGTAGTAGGCTATACCACCTAGGTTTGTGCAAGTATACTTTATGATGTTCAGACAATGTCAAAATTGCCTAATGACACATTATTTTAGAAAGCATGCCAATCATTAAGCAATGAATGACTGTGTTTCTGTTTGGAAGATTAACAAACGTCTGGAGAAAGATTGAACAACTCACCCAACCACAAAGTTAATAAGTGACAGAACTAGGAGGTAAACTCTGGTCTTTTGCCTCAAAGACCTATGTCCTTGCTAGTACAGAACAGGTATTTTATAGCAATGTCTACTTTTGAATCTATTAAAAATACCTCAGTTTCCACCAATGTTACTGAAAAGGATGAGATCTGGGTAAACATAGATTAAAATAAATTCAGCATAAAATTCAGTAGGCTGCTTTATGTATAGAAATTATCTCCTCATCATAGGCCCAATCCACAAAGAAACAACTCTAATAGGTAGACAACTGCATTAATAGACATACTGCAGAAAGAATAGACTAGGAAATAATACCTGCAGAAAATTGCAGCTCGTAGCCTTCACCCATATATCAATTAATGCTTACAAATATACTTACCAGTATATGGACTGAAACACAAGACCAAATTATTCTGGGAAATTAAGCTATAATGTCACAACTTATAGCACTCCAGTACCTATTTTCTGAATAGCTTCTTCATTCGTTTCTCTCCAAATAAGTAAAATAACTGTCCTCATTCCAGAGATGGGTAGAGTAATGAGGATTAAGAGGAGAGGCTAGGATTCCCCATGGATTGGCAAGCCATTCTGAATAACTTTTAGAATTTGATGTAAGTTGAATAGCAAGGCTAATATATCAAGAACACTCCTTTCCACCTGTTCCCATTCCCTGTGTAAAAATCAGCTAGACTACATTAGCTTTCAGAAAAATAATCCCTAAAGGAGTTTCTGCCTCCTAGACAAAGAAGAAGAATTTGGAACGAAACACTGAGTATGGGGAAACAGATAATTTCAAACAATTTGAAAGAGGGAAAAAAAAGGCCTAATTCAAGAAACAGAAATGGTCAAAGTAGTTGTCTCACTAAACTCTCCAACTCACTTTTAAAAAATTAGTCTGAATAAGTCAGAACAATGTAGGTCATGGTTAAGAAATCAAATGGAATCTGGGCTAGGTGTGGTGGCTCATGCCCATAATCCCAGCACTTTGGGAGGCTGAGGTGGGAGGATTGCTTGAGCTCAGGAATTCAAGACCAGCCTGGGCAACACAGCGAGACGCTATCTCTAAAATAAATAAATAAAATAAGAAATCAAATGGAATCTTACAGTGAAATATAGTGATCCCAATCATCAGCGAAGAACAGAATATAGTGCAGGTTCCCTCTGGGGTTTCTCCTCAGGACGCGGTAGGCCCTAGATACTCCTTTGATCTTTAATCAGTCTTCTTCTAGCACTTCCTTCCCATGGTGCCCAGTGCCTGGCAACCCCACTCTGTCCTGGGAGGCAGAATTCAATGGGATTCAAATTGCCTCACAGAATACCAGAAGCTATTCTTCTTTACTAATTGTAACTTTGTACCCCTTGACCAACCTTTCTTCATCCCCCCTCTCCCCTACCCTCCCCAGTGTCTGGTAACCACTGTTCTATTTTCTACTTCTATGAGATCTTTGTGATGGATATGCTAATTCCTCAGATTTGATCGTTATACAATGTATACATGTATTGAAACATCACATTGTATCCTATAAATATGTACAATTATTATGTGTCAATTACAAATAGAAACAATAAAAGTAACATAAAATAGTGACATAAAGCCTAGCTGATAGGGCCAGTCCCCTTACCCCTGACACACTTTGCAATGACAATGACCTAGTAGTCATTATCCAGCTAATATATTACCTCATAAATTCTTTTCCTGCTTTAGCCCAAAGGAGTGTTGTTAATAGGGAAATGTCAGACAATGAGATTGACTTTGTTGGGTTACTAAGATGCAGTTTAAATAGTGAAAGCCAATAACTATCTAGTTAAGAATCCCTCCTGCATTTTAAAGTTAGATTACTGACTAGAAGGGCTTCTAAAACTTTACCAAAAAGCAAAGAAAGCACTTTTGTTGAAAAAGTGATGACACTTTTCAAACTCTGGCTTCTTTTTTGGCCCAGGTTTCAAGGTACTCTTGAAATGTCAAACACTGAAATGTCAGGAAAGAGACCATCCACAAAATCCTAAGGAGGACTGGATATAAGAGGAATTTGAAAAGCCAAAAGTAAACAAAACAAACTAAATTCCCTACAGGCTCTCTGTATTAGGCCCATTCTTGCATTTCTTTTTTTTTTATATACTTTAAGTTCTAGGGTACATGTGCATAGCGTGCAGGTTTGTTACATATGTATACTTGTGCCATGCTGGTGTGCTGCACCCATCAACTCGTCAGCACCCATCAATTCATCATTTATATCAGGTATAACTCCCAGTGAAATCCCTCCCCCCTCCCCCCTCCCCATGATAGGCCCCAGTGTGTGATGTTCCCCTTCCCGAGTCCAAGTGAGCTCATTGTTCAGTTCCCACCTATGAGTGAGAAAATGAGGTGTTTGGTTTTGTTCTTGCCATAGTTTGCTGAGAATGATGGTTTCCAGCTGCATCCATGTCCCTACAAAGGACACAAACTCATCCTTTTCTATGGCTGCATAGTATTCCATGGTGTAT
>NC_045445.1:31389812-31398640 GCF_002776525.5 Piliocolobus tephrosceles | reverse complement strand
TGTCACTGATGGACATTTGGGTTGATTCCAAGTCTTTGCTATTGTGAATAGTGCCGCAATAAACATACGTGTGCATGTGTCTTTATAGCAGCATGATTTATAATCCTTTGGGTATATACCCAGTAGTGGGATGGCTGGGTCATATGGTACATCTAGTTCTAGATCCTTGAGGAATCGCCATACTGTTTTCCATAATGGTTGAACTAGTTTACAATCCCACCAACAGTGTAAAAGTGTTCCTATTTCTCCACATCCTCTCCAACACCTGTTGTTTCCTGATTTTTTAATGATTGCCATTCTAACTGGTGTGAGATGGTATCTCATTGTGGTTTTGATTTGCATTTCTCTGATGGCCAGTGATGATGAGCATTTTTTAATGTGTCTGTTGGCTGTATGAATGTCTTCTTTTGAGAAATGTCTGTTCATATCCTTTGCCCACTTTTGGATGGGGTTGTTTGTTTTTTTCTTGTATATTTGTTTGAGTTCTTTGTAGATTCTGGATATTAGCCCTTTGTCAGATGGGCAGATTGCAAAAATGTTCTCCCATTCTGTAGGTTGCCTGTTCACTCTGATGGTAGTTTCTTTTGCTGTGCAGAAGCTCTTTAGTTTAATTAGATCCCATTTGTCAATTTTGGCTTTTGCTGCCGTTGCTTTTGGTGTTTTAGAAGTCCTTGCCCATGCCTATGTCCTGAATGGTACTACCTAGGTTTTCTTCTAGGGTTTTTATGGTATTAGGTCTATCATTTAAGTCTCTAATCCATCTTGAATTAATCTTCGTATAAGGAGTAAGGAAAGGATCCAGTTTCAGCTTTCTATTTATGGCTAGCCAATTTTCCCAGCACCATTTATTAAATAGGGAATCCTTTCCTCATTTCTTGTTTCTCTCAGGTTTGTCAAAGATCAGATGGCTGTAGATGTGTGGTATTATTTCTGAGGACTCTGTTCTGTTCCATTGGTCTATATCTCTGTTTTGGTACCAGTACCATGCTGTTTTGGTTACTGTAGCCTTGTAGTATAGTTTGAAGTCAGGCAGCGTGACGCCTCCAGCTTTGTCCTTTTGACTTAGGATTGTCTTGGCAATGCAGGCTCTTTTTTGGTTCCATATGAACTTTAAAGCAGTTTTTTCCAATTCTGTGAAGAAACTCATTGGTATCTTGATGGGGATGGCATTGAATCTATAAATAACCTTGGGCAGTATGGCCATTTTCACGATATTGATTCTTCCTATCCATGAGCATGGTATGTTCTTCCATTTGTTTGTGTCCTCTTTTATTTCACTGAGCAGTGGAAGAAATACCTGAGACTAGTTAACTTAAAAGAGGTTTAATTGGCTTAGGGTTCTACAGGCTTTATGGTGCTGGCCTCTGCTCAGTTTCTGGGGATGACTCAGGAAGCTTACAATCATGGCTGAAGATGAAGGAGGAACAGGCATGTCACATGGTGAAAGCAGGGACAAGTCAGAGAGAGAGTGGGGGTGGGAGGTGCCGTGTACTTTAAAATGACCAGATCACTGGAGAACCCACTCACTATGGCAAAGACAGCACCAAGCTATTAGTGATCTGCCATGATCCAAAAACCTCTCACCAGGCCCCATCTCTAGCAATGAGGATCACAATTCAACATGAGATTTGGGCGGGGACAAATATTCAAACTATATCACACTCCAAGTCACCAGCATCCCCATTATTTAATTTTTATGAACCAAAGACCTCCATTAAATGCAAAATGCTTGAGAAAGGGATGGCATTAGGACACTTGCAGGCATTTTTTCAAAGATTTTAGATATTAAATTAGATTGTGTTAGGGAGTCATCCCTAAGCAAAAAGGCCCAGGGCCTCCTCAACATTATAGTGGCCAAGGAGAAAAAGTTTTGTTTACTTGCTGGGTTCCATACCCTGAGGTCTCTGGGGTTCTGGACAAGGGGTGTGTGTGTGTGTGTGTGTGTGTCTATGTGTGTCTGTGTTGTGGGAAAGGTGGATAAAGAAGGTAGAGAAGAAGGAATAAAGAAATGCTGAAAGTTGTGGGGGCATTTGAGAAAAAGGTCATTAACTTCCCTGTCTACCTGGGTATAGTCCAGGTGCCAGTAGAGGAAAGGGAGGTTTACAAGCTTCCCAAAGCCCCATCCTTAGGCTTGAGGACTCCCTCTACTAGGCTATCACTAAAAATGCTATTTCAGTCAAGTCTTCTGCTGCGTGTTTATAGGGAAAGCCAATAATAAACCTCCAAACCAACGGAAAGAGAGTTTAAGTTATATTTTAAACCAAGCTTCTGCCACACCATGTATCAGTGGGAGAGAACGACACTCTCCAGCATAAGACTAGCAGAGTCAAGCTGAGTAGGTATCTTATAAAACTTACCATACCCACCACAACTGTCAACCCCAAGATAAAGCATTTACTAATTATAGATGAACAAATAAAGCTAATCTCAACTATATTTCCAGGATAAAGTCCTAATTGGCTTTCTGTTGATTTGCTCTTCAATAATGGTAAGTAATTGTTTTAAAGCAAGATATATCATTTAATCAAATTGGTGTTTCTGTTTACAAAAATGTTTCCATTCCATGAGGAAAAATGAGACCATTTGATAATGATGGAATATTGACTATTATTACCTTCATGTCTGTCATTAGAGGTGCCTATATGCTGAAATACGTCCTGAAAAACTCAACAGAACATTCGCCTTAATCTATTAAAACCATTCTCTCTCTCTCTCTCTCCCCCCCCCCCCACCCTTTGGCTTCTCACTGCCTTTTCTCATATTGCTCCTTTCTCTCTTTTTCTCGATCCTTTTCTCTCTCCCTGCATCCATTGTTCTCTCATTTATACTACCCCTTTCACAACTTGAAGGAAACTCAGATCTAGACTGACTGTCTGACCTTGGGCACTTTACCCTCTGCAGAGGTCCAGGTCTCAGAAAAATATACTTCACTGGATTTGATATAACTAGAAGAAATAAAATTTGATCAATAGTAAAAGAGAACTGTTCTGACTAAGAGCAGAATGGAATGGCACTGAGGAATTAAGAAACTAAAAGATGGGCATTTTCCCATTGAGCTAGCAAAGGACAAGCTCTATAATTAAAGATCAATTGAAAATCTCAACGTACAGTATAACATCAATGACTAGTTGGAAGATAGGCAAGCAAACTCTTGTCAATGTGGATGCTAGTAAGATAGGGGTGGAGACCAGTAAAGAATTGGAAATATGATTTTGTTGAGTGAATATTTTAAAACTCTTTTCTTCCTCTAAATGTTTTAAAAGTTTTGAAGAGGCAGAGAGAGAGAGAGAGAGAGAGAGATCATAAATTTTGTATATTTTCAAACCAAAAAGAGAGAATGTACTTTTGAGCTTTAATCATCTTTTAAATATGCACTCGGGGTAAAGCCTCAGTGTATGTGAGGGCCCAACGAAGAAATCAGAAAACATTTTAGACAGAGTCCTTGAAATAGAGGATATTTAAGAGGAGCTGAGAAGCCAAAGAGAGGAAAAGGGGATAACCTAGAGATTAGCAACAGCAGGAGCTCACTACTGCCCCTAGAACTGAAAAAACAAAGAGAGAAGGTGGTGTTACCAGAACCCTTAGGCCAGAGTCACCCAGAAGAAGCTAGAACCACAGCAGGTCTGTCTTGTGGGAGCTGGAGCCACAGAGGAAAGGCAGCCCCTGCTGAAGGTGCTTCCCCAGGCTGGAGGATGAGGGAGCAGTAAGAAATACCCTTGCCTCTTCCTACCTCCCACCCTCCAATCTCTTAACTGCATCTCCCTTTCACTGAACATAGCCAGAAGCGAGTTGTCTCTGAAAAGCCTGAGAAATACAACCTAAAGGGGTTAGCATCCCTGTGCTACAAAGCAAGGTACAGGAAAGGCAAGGAATGAATCTGAGGGCATATAGACCAAGGACTGACACACTTATTTTCCTTTTCTATCAAGTAGGGACAATAGTACCTACCTCCCCAAGTTAATGAGACAATTTAATTAAAGTATATATCAAAAGTGCCTAACACAGAGCCTGGCCTAAAGCAACATTGAATACATTTTAACTTTTTCTTAGTTTTAAGTGTTTGAGGAATTCATTTTTCCCCAAAATGCTTGGGTACACCCAGAACTAAATATTGTTTGTATATTAAGAGCCCTTTTTTCTAAGACACAATTAGGTAATGTCAAACATTTTTGCTCATATTTTCATACACATTTTTATAGAGTTTCATGTGTACTAATTATTAACACACCTCTTAAAATACATAAAATTGTTTCTTTCTAAATGGTCATTTCAGTCTTTTCACTTTCAGACCAGGCTTATGTCCCATGTTGCCAAATAAACTATATTCTTGCCTGATTTTGATATGTCCCTATAAATTGATATATCTTAGGATATCACTTTGTAATGCACAGTGGTCCAGATCCAGAAGAGCTAATGAATTCTATTAGTGAATACTAAAAGGGGACTTTTGTGAAGGAAGAAAGTCCCTCAACAAAAGGCTAACTGGAGATAAATATCCCCACTGTCAAACACCAGCTGGGCCCAAAACCTTCTGTTTATGTTAGAGAGATCTCTGTCTTATAAATGTGTCCTTCAGCCCCATAGACCAACCATGAATATTTAAGCAAAGAAATTTTGGAAAACCTTTGCTAGAATTTTCAGAAAATAAAAATGCAAAGATTGAGATAGAGGGAATATTTAAGCCTCATGCATTATTTGTAATTTGAGATGTTGATCATGAAAGGGAATTTGTGTTTCAATCACCTATGCTGCCACTTAGGAAATTCATTCCTAAGAGATTTGAAAATTGTGAGACTGAGTTGCCATTGACATTTAAGCTAGACATAGAGGAATGGTGACTGCAGAAACTGTTTGTGAGTGAAATGTGATTTCCTGCAACAGAAAAGCTATTAAAAGTATTTGCTCTTCCTCTCTGCACCTTTCCCCTATCCCCCACCCCATCTTGTCTGTCCAACTGAGGGATGAATTCCCAGTGTCAGGAAAGTCACACTAGAAAACAAAGATCACAAAAGATCGAAGCTATTGTTTTTTCAAAAGCTGAATGCATTTTGTAAATAATAATGTTAATAATACTAAAGGTGATTGAAACAGGGCTTCCATTATGATTTATGGATTTTTTTTAAAAAAAAGAAAAGAAAATTAGGACTCTCATAGAATATGAGCATTGAATTCGAGATCAGGGTATTTTTTATTTTAGCATTAACTAAATAACTAGCTGAATAACTTTTGGCAGGTCACATCATTTCTCTTGATTTGAGTTTTTAATCTATATATAAATGATGACGTTAACCAGTTATTATACAAATGATGATGTTAACCAGTTATTTCTAAAGGTTCTAATAATGCTAAGATTCTATGGCCAATAGATAAAAGCTTCATTTTAAGTTTATAATGTATAATAAGGAAGTCAGCCTGAAGGCAAAAAGAGGAGTGGGTATGGGAAGGGGAGAGAGCTGTTTGTATTCCTGCTGAGCTAGAATAAATAATGATTTGCTTTGTGTCAACAAAAAGCTTAAATCAGCAGACTAGGTAGACAATGTCAGTAAGGACACAAAAAGATTTGTCCTTGAGGTTAGCCAAAAGTTGATTCTAGTAAACATAGTCAGTATCCACTTGGAATATCCAATTCCTAACCACTTAGCCCCACATGCCTCAGAAATGTCTTTGTGAAGATGGTAAAATAAAAAATAAAATAAAATACTAAAGTGAATCTAAGTGTTGCAACTACATAACATCTTGGCATGTAAGAACCTTCTCAGCACTAAATACTAAGATGTAACTGATCTTGTCAGGAGATAAAGTTTTTATGTAAAAATAGGGAATGATAGTGACTTATGCTTGGAGACATTACCAAGTAAAATTTCAAAATCTACTCAGAGAGTGAGCCATCCTTCAAAGTTAATCCTGTTACTACAGCAGAAGTCCCTTATTGAAATTGTCTTGATGCTTCTGTATATCGATTAGACAGATTAGGTTGAGATTCTCGCTCTAGACTATAATTCCCTTCTTTTAACCACCCTTTAAAATTCACCTGCCCTATGTACAATTAACTCAGGCCTGTGCAAGGTAAATGCTAGCTAATCTGATGTCAAATTGGATGAGTGAGCATTTAAGGCCTAACAGTAACATGAAAATATTGCCTTTGTAGTTGAAAATGTCAGCTCTTGAGTAGAACAAATATGCTTTTTGATTCCATGAACAAATAATTTAACCCCATATGCCTCAGTTTCTCCACCCTAAACAATTGGTTAGTACTTATCTCACAGAGTTTTGTGTTATATTACATAAAGCACCAAACAGGATACCTGGCACACAGAAGGTATTCAGTATCTGTTGCCTGTCCATCCCTTCCTAATCTCTACTTTTTGACAAAACAACCTACTTCATTTAGCTCTCAATGGTTTTTTGTTTTGATTCTACCAAGGCAATTGACCAATTATCATGGTAGAGGAACCAAAAGCCCAGTATGTTGGCACCAAAACTGCTATGAGAGGCTATTAACCAGTCCTGCAACATGATTCCTTCTTCTACTTCAGAGATTCTGCTGGCTTCTGATGCCTTCAGCTAATGCAGAGTAAGTGATAATTTAATGTTTCCTGATTAGTGGGACACTTTTCCAGAGGCACTCAGTGAAGCTAATTAGCATTTAAAGGATAGTAAAGGAAGAGTCCTGAGCTTAGAGTAAAGCCATTGCATGACAAATTCATTCTTATTTCAGTGCTCAGGAAATATCTAGGCTGTATTCCTGAGAGTGATAATAGCACATCTCTCCTATTTTTTTTTCAAATATTGCACAAAAGCCTTCACCCCCTCAGAATAGCTATTCAAGACATTTTCAAACAAACTCACCAAAACTCATGGACACTAACACATCTAAGGAACAGGGAATAGAAAGGGCAAGACATTAGCTTAGAAACACCTATGTTCATCAAGTCATTACTAAGACAGCTAGTTGGTTCCTCCAGGGTATAATTCACAGAAAAGCAAATTATGATTTTCTGACAGGAGCTGAAGAGCTGGCTGTGGTCATCACCTTTATTACTCTAGACAGCCAGGCACTCACAATTTTCAGTGTGCCCTCATGCCACTGCGGAGGAGGACAATGCAATGACCAACACGAGAAAAATGGATAGATTTTGATGGCTGCTTATTAAAGACACAAAACAGAACTATTCCAAGACATAATATTAACCTTTTGGACTTTAGAGCATGACTTTGCAGATAAATCTGTAGCCTTGATACAATTCATGTGACATCAGGTCTCATCTGAGTGCCATAGCTGTCAAGATACTAGAAAGTTGGGTGCCAAATAAAGCCCTAACAGGACCTCTCTTGGTAACAAGGAAGGCCATCATATGAGGTTGGACTGATACAATCTTACCTCACTGATTTGAATGATATGGAGAAGACTACTGTTAATCAGCATAAGTCTAAATTTCATATTTAAAAATCTACAGGACTGAAGAGGTAGGAAAAATAGTCATGAACCACCAATGCCACTTCTCCCCCCGAACTCCCAGCAGCCAGCAAGTAGTGGTGAGAGCATCTGTGGGTGCCGGGCGAGGGAAAGCCAGCAACTGAGGCATTGAACTCAGTGCTGTTCCATTAAAGCACAAAGGAAAACCAGACCAAACTCAACTGACACCCACCCGTGGTGGGAACATTTAAACCAACCCTAGCCAGAGGGAAATCAACAATCCTAGTGGTCCAAACGTAACGTTTTGCAAACTTCACCACTGAAGGTCAAAGTTCTCTGGGTCTCTAAGTAATCTTGAAAGGCAGGCTAGACCATAAGGACTGCAACTTTTAGGCAAGTCCTAGGGCTGAAGTGGTACCACAGCCAGTGGACTGGGTGGACATGTGACCTACTGAGACAACAGTCAAGGCAGCTAAGGAAGTGCTGGCATCACCTTTCCCCTAACCCTAGACTGCACGGTCCACAGCTCAAAAAGATACCACTTCCCTCAACTTGAGGAATCTTGCATCGTGGATACCAGCTCAGCCACAGCAGGATAGGGCACCACTCAGAGTCACGAGGCCCATTTTCCAGACCCTAGCTCCCAGACGACATTTCTAGACATGCTCTGGACCAGAAGGGAACCTGCTGTCTTGAAGGGAAAGTCTCAGTCCTGGCAAGATTCATCACCTGGGGGGGGGGGGGGGCGGAGCAAGATGGCCGAATAGGAACAACTCCAGTCTCCAGCTCCCAGCACGAGCGACACAGAAGACAGGTGATTTCTGCATTTTCAACTGAGGTACTGAGTTTATCTCACTAGGGAGTGCCAGACAATCGGTGCTGGTCAGCTGTTGCAGCCCAACCAGCGAGAGCTGAAGCAGGATGAGGCATTGCCTCACCTGGGAAGCACAAGGGGGAAGGGAATCCCTTTTCCTAGCCAGGGGAACTGAGACACACAACACCTGGAAAATTGGGTAACTCCCACCCCAATACTGTGCTTTAAGCAAAGGGGCACACCAGATTATATCCCACACCTGGCCGGGAGGGTCCCACGCCCAGGGAGCCTTCCTCATTGCTAGCACAGCAGTCTGCATCTAACTGCAAGGCAGCAGACAGGCTGGGGGAGGGGCGCCCACCGTTCCTGAGGTTTAAGTAGGTAAACAAAGCCCTGGGAAGATCGAACTAGGTGGAGCTCACAGCAGCTCAAGGAGGCCTGCCAGTCTTTGTACACTCCACCTCTGGGGACAGGGCACAGCTAAACAACAACAACAACAAAAGGCAGCAGAAACTTCTGCAGATGCAAACGACTCTGTCTGACAGCTTTGAAGAGAGCAGTGGATCTCCCAACACGGAGGTTGAGATCTGAGAAGGG
>NC_045445.1:31372126-31389412 GCF_002776525.5 Piliocolobus tephrosceles | reverse complement strand
AAAAAATCAGGAAACAACAGGTGTTGGAGAGGATGTGGAGAAATAGGAACACTTTTACACTGTTGGTGGGATTGTAAACTAGTTCAACCATTATGGAAAACAGTATGGCGATTCCTCAAGGATCTAGAACTAGAAGTACCATATGACCCAGCCATCCCACTACTGGGTATATACCCAAAGGATTATAAATTATTCTACTACAAAGACACATGCACATGTATGTTTATTGCAGCACTATTCACAATAGCAAAGCCTTGGAATCAACCCAAATGTCCATCAGTGACAGACTGGATTAAGAAAATGTGGCACATATACACCATGGAATACTATGCAGCCATAAAAAAGGATGAGTTTGCGTCCTTTGTAGGGACATGGATGCAGCTGGAAACCATCATTCTTAGCACACTATCACAAGAAGAGAAAACCAAACACCGCATGTTCTCACTCATACGTGGGAACTGAACAATGAGTTCACTTGGACTGGGGAAGGGGAACATCACACACTGGGGCCTATCAAGGGGAGGGGGGATGGGGGAGGGATTGCATTGGGGAGTTATACCTGATATAAATGATGAATTGATGGGTGCTGACGAGTTGATGGGTGCAGCACACCAACGTGGCACAGATATACATATGTAACAAACCTGCACGTTATGCATATGTACCCTAGAACTTAAAGTATAATAAAAAAAAAAAAAAAGAAAATGTGGTACATATACACAATGGAGTACTATTCAGCCGTTAAAAAAGAATAATATGCAGTCATTTGCAGACATGGATGAAGCTGGAGGTCATTATGGTAAGTGAAATTATCCAGGCACATAAAGACAAATATTACATGTTATCACTTACTTGTGGGATTTAAAATTCAAGACAATTCAATTCATGGGGATAGAAGGATGGTTACCAGAGGCTGGGAAATGTAGTGGGAGGATGGAGCAAAAAAGAGTTAGAAAGAATGAATAAGACTTAGTGTTTGATAGCAACAGAGTGACTATTGTCAATAATAATTTAATTGTACATTTTAAATAACTAAAGGAGTATAACTGGATTATTTGTAACACAAAGGATAAATGCTTGAGGGGTTGGATACCTCATCTTTCATGATGTGATTATTATGCATTGCATGCATGTATCAAAACATCTCATGTAATCCATAAATATATATACCTACTATGTACCCACAAAAACGAAAAAAAAATTAGTGAGAGCTAACTTTTATTGAGAACTTATTATGTGTCAGCCACTGAAATAAGTGATTTATATGGATTGACTTATTTATTCCTCACAACTTTATGAGATAGATATTATTATTTCCATTTTACACAGGAAGAAACTGAGACAAAAGGTTAAGTAACTTGCCCAAAGGTCACACAAGTTACAAGGGGCAGAGCTAGAATTTGAACACAGTCAGTCTGGCTGAGAGATTAATCTTACACATAATGTGAATAATGAAATAAAGGAAAAAGAGTCTGGACATAGAGAGACCAAATTGGAGGTTATTTTTAAAGTCTCGATTTGGGGTGAGGAGGGCTTGATCATGGTGATAAAGGTGGAAAATAAATAAAGAGATTGATGTGAAAAAAGGATCTCTGCCTGTCACTGTTAGGAGCGGGACAGGGAAAGAGAAAGACAGCGTCACTTGGATGCCAATTCTTTCTAAAAGCTACCCTTAGGTCCCCTGCGTGTTAATCCATGTCTAAAACAAAAGAAAACAATGATAGAGTCCTGCAGGTGTGTTTCTTTACAGCAGTCACCTAAACCCACATTACTTGTTCTTTCCAATCAAAAGGTAGTGATTTCTAATCTCAAAGGAGAGAGGTACTTGCTCCTGACAAACAAGAGTCTAACTAACCATCTATTGTGTTTACTGGTGATTTATACACAATGGTTTCCTTAGCAACAAGGAACTAACAACTTGGTTGTTTGGTGTTAAAATGATATTCCAGATTTCAGAAAGTATGTTCTAAAAGGATGCAGCATCTCATGCAGAATCATGCATTTGTCTCGTATTAAAAGAAGAAAATGGGGCCAGGCCTGGTGGCTCACACCTGTAATCCCAGCACTTTCGGAGGCTGAGGCGGGTGGATCACAAGGTCAGGAGTTCGAGACCAGCTTGGCCAATATGGTGAAACCTCATCTCTACTAAAAGTACAAAAACAAGCCATGTGTGGTGGTGGGCGCCTGTAGTCCCAGCTACTCAGGAGGCTAAGGCAGGAGAATTGTTTGAACCTGGGAGGCGGAGGCTGTAGTGAGCCGAGATCGTGCCACTGCAATCCAGCCTAGGCGACAGTGTGAGACTCCATCTCAAGAAGAAGAAGAAGGAGGAGGAGGAGAAGAAGGAGGAGAAGTGGAGAAGGAGAAAATGGAAGGAAAAGAAGAAGAAAATGGAATTTACTTGAAAACAGATATTCAAAGTGATTTTTGTTAATGTTGCCAACCTCTAGCCTAACCAAAGGGCACACATTTCAAAAAATTATGGAGAAAATTTAATTGAAAAAAGTTTAGTAACTAAATTAATTGTTGACTGACAATCTTCAAAACAGCTCAATTTATCACAGAAAAAAAGTACCCCTTTTTTTCCCATATCATATTCACTCATTTGAAAATGGAATTGAAAAGGGAGGGAAACAAATGTTTGGTAAGTACCTCTAGCTAGCTGCTTCCACCTATATGATCTCTTTTTAATCTAAAGATTGCTTTCATACCGTAAATTCAACTTAATCATTTTCTCCTGTCTCCAGGCAACATGTTTCCTAATGAACACACTTAGCTTTGGTGGGAAAAACTAGGGGTCAAGTGTAGCCAATCCACTGGGTGACTTTGTTTTGATTGGATCCAAGGGTGGATGCAAGTCTGGCACCAGTTGAGGCAGTTGGAGCTCTAGGGACCTAACAGCCAACGTGGCCAGTGCTGCAAGGCAAAGTCATGTTGACCTCAGGCACAGGCTGCAATAATGTCAGAGTAGCTTTAAGTCTAATGGCTGTGCCAAAGCTTGGTGCTGTGCTGATACCTTAAGATAGAATGGATGGAAATCAACCTTCTGTCTTCCAAGGTTTCTGCTGGAACCTGGAAGTGGTAATTGAGAAATGTGTTGACTATGACACATAGAAAGGTGTTTCAGATGAGAATCCTCTTTGCTTGCAAATATTTATTTTTTTCAATTAGTGATCATATCCAGAAAACCATGACCAGGATACATTTTATCAAATATATCAGTTCCTAAATGCTGGGAATTCATACTTACCTGGATATTGGGAGAGGCCTGCAGACCAATTGTGCTTTCTCTGGTTGTTTATCTTCTTTATTTTCTTTACAAGAAAGCTATTATTGGGGAAATTTATTACAAATCACTCTTATTTTAAAGGGAAAAAAATTGGCTTTTTCTTCACCTGGTCAAATTCAATAGGAATCATTGTAATCTTTATTCTATGTGAAGTATCTGGGGCAAGAGTATCCATCCAAAAGCAACAATGTGGCCCCTCTCTTAACTTTGCTCTGCCTAGTGTCCTAGGTCTCCATGTGAAATTGTAACTTGTCCTTCAGCACTTAATTATACCTTCCTGCTCAATACTTGTTTTATCTTGCAAGGAAAATTATTGCTAGCAATAAATTTTAAAATGCTACTCTGAATTTAAAAAGCAATCTTTTGCCAAAATAAAATCAAGATTTTTAGAGTCGGACAGTTCTGGATTTCAGCTATTTTATTCATTTCATGAACATAAGTAATTTAATCTCTGACTCTCAGTTTCTTCACCTGTAAAGGGGGAAAATAATATTTTACCTCACAGGTTGTTATGAGGATTAAATGAAACAACATGCATAAAGAGCTTAGCATAGTGATAAGTATGTACTCAATATAATGTTAGGTATTAAAATACTAGTAGTAATAAATAATTTTACATAATAAAAAAATTTTATCTTTGTTTTTCTATTTTGCCCTCCATTGTACAAAGCCAAAAGAACAATGAGAATCAATTACAGGTGTCCACATGTCCACATTTCCTCATGTTCCTCAAACTCACAGCAAAGTATCCCCTTCCCTATACCTTGGAAATTTACTCTAAACTGATTCTGACTCAGACCTTCATATTTGGACATGAGTGTGATGCATGGCTCTAGGCTTAACCATTCAGATACATTAGGTGCAGTCTAGGGCATTAATCCTGATATACAGGTATAACAAGCATGGATTGCTCTGGTCACAGGCTCAGACGTGCTAATTTTTTCAAAAGGATCTTTCTCTGAGCCACCATTCTGTCTAACACAAAAATTTTAAGCCAGTTATGTCCAGGTCAGTGTAATAACATCTCAGTTAGTTCAAATTGAATCCTCAGTCATAATCATTGATTTTCCCCTTTGTTTTAGTCCTTCCTTCCCCAGAATCAATGATTTGAGTATGTTGGGGAGGTAGAGAGGCAACTAAAGAAAATGGCATTGTGTTTGCTTTGCTTTCTTCCTGTTCCGGATGTAACCCATCTCATCCGATCCTAGGCACAGTGTTGCACAATACTCCCTTGAATGGTACATTAGTTAACATTTGCTGTTTAACAAACCACAGCAAAACTTACTAGCTTAATATAACAACCATTTATTTAGCTTACAACTTCGTGGGTAATTTGGGCTGAACTCAGCTGGACTCATTTATGCATCCACAGTCAGCTGGCAGTCAAGGACCTCACTCACATGTCTTGAGATTGGCTGTCTGTCAGCTGGAATGAGAGAGTAACCAGACCACATGTCTTTCATAATCCAACAGGCTAATCACAGAGTGATCAAGAGTCCCAATAAAAGCAAAGGAAGGCAAACCCCAATATGTAAGCACTCCAAGCTTCTACCTGCCATTACATTTTATATTGCTTCATTGGCCAAATCAAGCCACATATACAACCCTGGAGTCAATATGAAGGGTGCTACCAAAGAGTATACAAACAGGAAGACATGAATAAATTAAAAGCCATTACTGCATCAGCCTGAAACAAAGGGACATTGCTTGTTTTATGGATATTTAGCTCCAACTCAGCGCTCTTGTGCTGGTGAGCCAGTAAGGGGTGTTACATATTCCAAATCCATGGAAGAGACTGTCCAAACCATATGCACAATCCCCTTATTCTGGCTAAAAGTGTCTTAAAAACAACTGGTTTTCTCTGTCCTTCCCTCAAGTAACTTCCTCATCAAATTCAGAGGACCACAGGACATTTTCATATGGCCTCCTATGTCCCTGGAGGGTTCATATAACTTAATGGTAGGGTGTTAGCAAGTATTAAGAATAGTGGAGACTTATCTCTAGGCTTTTCTTATCCAGGCCTGCCACACCACATAACTCTACTGTAAGACTGCGGCATCGAATGAAAAAGAAATAGATCGCTTGACCAGGCTTCCCAGCTTACTGGTCTCCACGTAGGTTGTAAAACTTAAGTCCTTCCTTCTTTTGACTTTTCCGACTTTTAAGTGGGGATTTCCATCATGTTTTACTATCCCTGAGATTTAACTCAACAGCATTTGGGGGCAGAGTACAGAAACTCCCAAATTCATGTATGACCCTCTACCTCTTTAAAAATAATCTCCTCTTATCATTCTCTGCTTGAAAGGTCTCACCTTCATTCTTGGAGCTCATTGTAATAACTACCCCTATGAATTCTGAATCTTTACACATGGGAGTCATTATTCTGGATGTACAGTTTCTGATCAAGTACTTAGTTCCCCTCTGAATTATGCCATAACCAAAGGTAGAGATTCTATAGGATTCAGATGAGCCTTGCAAAGGCCTTGCACAATATGTGGAAGGGAACCACTGGGGGAAACTGCACTGAAGAATCTAAATGCAATGATTTACTAGGGAGAGAAATGAAGAGGCATAATATCTTGAAGTATTAATGGAGGGTTTTTATTCCATTTTTACCCCTCATTACCCCTCAACATTTCCCATTAAAATTAGACCTTGAGGCTGAAACTTATTACCTTAGGCAAGGGCCCAATGCATAAAACAAGGAGTCATATTCTTGGAGTTTACTTTAGAATTAGACCTCTGAAACCCTTAGCAGAGGCACTGTCTCAAGAGAAAGCTTTGCATTATAAAAGCCAAGATTTTTGGAAAGAAAAAAGGTTTTGATTTTCAAAAGTTTAAAGACATAGTACAAAGACTAAGTAAGAGCCTAAACGTTGTCCCATAAACAAGAGATATGGAAAGAACATATGATGAAAGAAGACCCTCCCTTCTATATCCAAAATGAAACTAAGTTAGATTGGCTGAGGAGGGGAAGAGAATTGAGACTAATTTCTTGGAAGGGGATGTGATCAGAATCTTAGAAATATTGGGGGCATATTGAGAGCAGCGCCTCATGCTTTACTTCCATGACAAAGCCCAAGAAGCTAGCAAGCCTTACAAAAATGGTGGCCAGACACATCTAGATAGAAAAGAGCAGAAAGTCTCCGAAATCTTCGAAGATCCCAAAGGGTGGGTAGATATGCCAAAGTTATCTGTGCCCTCAAGAAAACGACAAATGGTTACGAGATGAGTAGTGGGCTAGAAAAGGCCTTGTGATTTTAACAAGGAAATGATGACAATGAATTCCATGTTAAGAGTGTAATATGTAGGTCTGTTAGGACTGTGGACATTAGGAAGCAATTCAGTAGACCAACCGCCCAAATATAATAGGGGCTAGGTTTCCCTCATCAGACACCCACAGAGAGCAGAAAATAATCATGGTAAAAATACTCTTCTTCTCATTTTAGTACTTAGATTCTACCCCATAAAATAAGAAGGAAGATCAAAACCTTGATTTTACTGAGTTTTTACTTGAAAAGAATGTTTAATCATCAATTTGGTTAACAGTATTGTCAATATTAAGATTTCTGAAACTGAACAAAATAGGGTCTTCAACAGTAATAGAAAGGGAGAATCACATTTTTATATACTTGATTTAGACTATGAAAATCTTACCTAGGACAGGGTGTATTTGTTTCCTATTGCCACAGTAGTAAATTAACACAATTTTAGTGGCTTAACACAACAAAAATGTATTATCTCATAGTTCCAAAAGTCAGAAGTTCTAAAATCAAAGTATTAACAGGACTGCATTCCTTCTGGAGGTTCTAGGGGAGAATCTGTGTCCTTGCCTTTTCCAGGTTCTAGAGACCAATTGTATTACATGGCTTATAGCCTCTTCCTCCATCTTCCAGCAGCATAGTATCTTTAACTCCTCTTCTCTTCCCTTCTTCTATTTCTCTTTCTCCTTCTTCTCCTCCTCATCCTCCCCCTCATCATTATTCTTCTCTTCCTCTTGCTTTTTCTGCTCTCTCTCTCTGTCTCCTGCATCTCTCTTTCCTCTCTGCTTCCAATACCACATCTCTATAACTCAGACTTTCCTGCCTCCCTCGCTCTAAGAACTCTTATGATTACACTGTGCCCACTCACATAATTCAGGATAATCTCCCCAACCCAAGATCTAGGGGACATATTCATTCATTCATTCATTCATTCATTCAGCCTTCTTTATTGAGTGTCTGTTCAATATCAGGAGCTGTTCTATGCGTTGGAGATGCCATGGTGAATAATATCAAGTATTCTGGAGTAGGAGTTCTCAGATGTCAATGTGCTTTTATGTGTATATTTATTGTCTAATAAAATGCAGATGCCAGGACTGTGCTAAAAAGACAGATTCCTGAGCCCCTCCCTCAGAGATTCTGATTCAGAGGGTTTGGGGCAGATCAGGAATTTTCAAATTATAAATTGTAAATGTTTAAAGTGGGAATGTTCTTGTGAAAATGGCTCACTTACAGAGAAGAGCTCATCATAGTGGTAATGGCATACAAGAATCTTCAAAGCTAATCACTTACCATCTGTCTTCATTTCTGCTGACCCACCCCACGAGTTAGGTCATACAAATTACAGTGAGACTCACTTTATACAGATGCTAACATATCTACTGTCTCCACTTGGAATCCCCATGTGAACATTTGTTAATTTTAATCAACACTATACATCTTGTATCATTATCTGCTTATTTATTTCAATAACTCTTAAAGGAGTCTAAATTAGATAAGGAAGTAAATAGGTGACTAGTCTCTACATTAGAAGATACTTCTCATGGTTTTACTTACAAGGCAAGCTGATAATTTGGGCTTTTAACTATGAAAGAAAAGACAGATTGTGCTTTATTATCTAAAGATCTCCTTTGTGTTGATAGCCAGGGCACTGAGGAGTTTGACACCTCTAAGTCAGCATGCTCCACTGACAAACTCTTTTAAGGAAAACTGGCCCCCACACAGCCCCTGTTTTGTTGACAGTGAAGCACATGACTTCACCTTCCTAACTACAGTAGTTGGACCAGAGATGCATACCCTAACCAGAGTAGTTCAGCCATAGATGTATAACGGACCTACAGCATGGCCTAGCAAAAAGCAGTCAGCCCTAAAAGAGATTAAGCCAATCATATTTCTTTTCTTAGTAGTTTAAACAAAAAGTCACAGAGGAAAATTGCAAGTTAGCTCTAGGAGCTGAACTGAAAGTCATTACCAAGGCAGATACAGGTTTTGTGCAGTGTAAAGCTTATACCATTGGAACAGAGTTGAAAAACATTTTTAAAAAGAAAACAAAATTTAAAATTAAGCACAAGGCCTTGGAAAAGGCCCATGCAAGTGAGGAGCCATGAAGCTTAAGTTCATTAAGTAATGGTAGACTACAGCCAGCCCATATCCATTTAAATTTTCAGAAAGTTCACAAGCTTGTTGATGTCATATTGGTAGCTTCAAATCAGCCGTGGTGGGAATATTCAAGCCACGGAAATCAGCAAGTATGACAAATCAGGGCATTTTCCTTCTCCCCAAGAACTAGTTGTAAACATTTACCAGTGCAACACTGCATTAGCTTATTAATGGGAAATCCACCTGTGGTTATTAGGTAGCTTTCATTGAGATAGTCTTTAGAATATAAAAAAGCAGGTTATATAGATTTAACAGTAGAAAAATAAGGGAACACCCATGTGAAAATGTGTTTTTGGTAGAGTTGGCGGGTTTTTAAGGTTTCAGTAGATAGAAAAATGAATAAAATGGCAATTTCAAAGAGTAGAAAAGCAAATGGGCAAAGATAGTAAAATATCAACAAGCTTGAAATCAATAATTTTGCAAACTTTCTGAAAATTTAAGTGGATATGGGCTTGCTGCAGTCTACCACTACTTAATGAACTTAAACTTCATGGTTCCTCACTTGCAAGGACCTTTTCCAAGTCCTTGTGCTTAATTTTAACTTTAAAACTTGAAGACATGTATATCACAAAGGATAAATTATTGATGGGATGGTACCCCATTTACCATGATGTGATTATAACATATTGCATGCCTGTATTAAAGTACCTCATGTACCCTCTAAATATATACACCTATTATGTACCCACTTTTTTTATATTTGAGGACATGAATTTAAAGGGAGGCCAATAAGTATGTGGATTTGCTTTCTATTGATGCTGTAACAAATAACATAAATTTATCCCAGACCTCGGTAAGTCAGAAGTCCATCATGGGTCTCACTGTGCTAAAGTCAAGATAACATCCTGGGCTGCCTTCTTTTCTGGAGGCTCTATCTAGGAAAGAATTCATTTCCTTTATTTTCCAGCATTCCTTGGGCTGCCTACATTCCTTGGTTCTTGACCCCCTTCCCTCATCTTCAAATCTAGCAGTGGTGGGAGTCCTTCTCATATCGCATCTTTCTACTCTCTTCTGTTGTATATCTTTATAACCACGGTGGAGAAAGACTCTTTACTTTTAAGGACTCATGAAATTAGATTGGGCCCACCTGTATGATCCAGGACCATCTTTCCATCTCAAGGTCTATAACTTTAGTAACATCTGCAAAGTCCCTTTAGGCGTGTAAGGTTACATATTCACAGATTCCTGGGATTAGGATGTGGACATCTTTAGGGGGCGTTTTTCTGCCTCGCATAGCATCATTGTGTATTTTTTCTTGGTAGTGTTCAGCTATACATGTGCAGTCCTGAAACTGGCAAAGGACGGGATATTAACAGGGTTTGGGTTTTGTCAACAAGTACAGCTGAGAGAGAGATGTACAAGAGTTGAAGAGGTGTGCAAGGAAGTGACTAAAATGATCATTAAAATCAAGACTTTAGAGGTGGTTGGTTCAGTTTTTGGTAACAACAGTTCAAGGATATGACCCTGAAAATGGGTAGATCAGGTAGATCAAGAAAAGATCATTAGAGATGAGAAGGTCGAGGAACTGAAGAGCCAGAATATTGTATGAATCATCCATGTGAATGTTAAAGTCACCAGGAATATTATCATCATTAGGGAGGGAGAGGAAGAAAGCGGGCCAAGTACTAACAGTCATTATTGAATGACAGAAAGTAACTAGTTTAGAGGACAGCAAGGAGAGGTGGCAGGTGGTAGATTAGGATGGCGTGAGGTATAAAGGATCTGGGGCGCCTAAAGAAAAAGACAGAGATATGAAGCAAGAATACCTGCCACAGGTCCTATAAACAGATAAGAAGTTCCTACCTTATAAAGGGCAGAGGTATAAAATAAGTTCACCACCTTAAACCTATTTAGTACACATTGGATGAGCCTCAAGAACCTACATATTAGAAATGCAACAAAGTCAAGCTTCAGCCTCAATATTCAGGCAAATTTTATTTGGCTTGAGTTTCAGTCCTAGGTTTTACAAGGCCAAATGGACAACTATATATGTCAACATTATATTAAGCATCATTGAACTTGTGTATGATCATTTATCATGAGTCCATGAAGTTACCATCACATCTAATCAGCACACCAATACCAGTAATAAAAAAAAATCACCATTTGGATTTATTGTCAATATTTGAATGATCACTTGCAAAAATACATAAGCATGAAGCATTCTTCATGTTGAAACCTGGAGTAAAAATCTTATTTTGTGCTTTATATATTGAAATTCTCATTAACCAGTGAAAGTATGCATGTGTATGTATTATTACAATAAAAAAAGTTATAATAATTAATGGTGATTGTGAAAGCTATTCATCTTATATACAAAAACAATTATTATAGACTCGTAAATGTTTACATAAAGAAGGAAACAGACTGACAATTAATACAAATATTAAGAGAGAGCCTTAGAAAATTTTAGGAAGAATATTATATACTTCAAATCCAACAGATAATTATGTAATCATTATATAATTATCTATTGGTTCAACTATCTGTCGGCAGATAATTATATAATAATAATATAATATAAAATCAGAATAATGACAGATTTTATTATAATTTTAATTCTTAAAAATTACTTAGTGTACTGATTTATGTTAAGTAAAATAACATTTAAAACTGTATTTAATTCAGTTGTTTAATTCCATTTATTCTAATTAAACGTCATAATTTCAGCATAATGCAAATCTTTTACGACAAACAATTAAAAGCAGATGTCAATTTTGCCATCTGAAAATTCCATGAGGAAGAAACAAACTCCAAAATCACATACAAAAACATCTATGATAAATCACCTTTGATCTAGAAAGAATAAAGAATATAAAGTATGAATAAAGAAGTAAGTATTTAAAAACTGGGCCGCCTTTTAACTTTATTAATCTTCCACAAACCTGTTTAAAATGATCATCTGGACCAAAGCAATCTGCAGGTTCAATGCAATTCCCATCAAAATACCAGCATCATTTTTCATAGAATTAGAAAAAACAATTATAAAATGCATATGGAACCAAAAAAAGAGCCCAAAGAGCCAAAGTAATTATAAGCAAAATTAATAAACCTGGAGGTATCACATTCCCTGACTTCAAATTATTCTACAAGGCCATAGTTACCAAAACAACCTACCCCTGGTATAGAAGTAGACATAGAGAACAATGGAACAGAAGAGAGAACCCAGAAATAAAGCTGAATACTTACAACCAATTGATCTTCAACAAAGAATGCAAAAACATAAATTGTGGAAAGGACACCCTATTTAATAAATAGTGCTGGGAAAACTGGATAGCCACATGTAGAAGAATGAAATTGGATCCCCATCTCTCACCTTATACAAAAATCAACTCAAGATGGATCAAAGACGTAAATCTAAGATCTGAAACCATAACAAATCCAGAAGATAACCTTGGAAAATGTCTTCTGGGCATTGGCCTAGGTAAAGAATTTACAACTAAGACCCCAAAAGCAAAGGCAACTAAAACAAAAATAAAAAAAAAAAAACTAGATCTAATTAAACTAAAAAGTTTCCGTACAGCAAAAGAAATAATCATCATTATAAACAGGCAACCCAAAGAATGGGGTAAAGTATTTGTAAACTATGGATCCAACCAAAGACTAATATCCAGAATCTACAAGAAACTCAAATAAATCGGTAAGAAAAAAAGAAACAAACAAATAATCCCATCAAAAGGTTGGCAAATGACATGAGTAGGCATTTCTCAAAAGAAGATATACAAATGGCCAACAAACATATGGGGAAAAAATGCTCAACATCACTAATCATCAGGGAAGTACAAATTAAAACCACAGTGAGATACCATCTTACTGCTGCAAGAGTGGCCATTAATTAAAAAGTCAAAAAACAATAAATGTTGGCATGAATGTGGTTAAAAGGGAACGTTTATACACTGCTGGTGGGAATGTAAGTTAGTACAACCTCTATGGAGAACAGTATGAAGATTTCTTTAACAACTAAAAGTAAATTTACCATTCTATCTGGTAATTCCACTACTGGGTATCTACCCAAAGGAAAATAAATCATTATATCAAAAAGACACCTGCAAGTGTATGTTTATTGCAGCACAATTCACGATTGCAAAGATATGGAACCAATCTCAGTGTCCATCGATCAAAGAGTGGATTAAAAAAAGGTGAGATATATACAATATGTAATACTACCCAGTCATAAACACAAATGAAATAATTTCTTTTGCAGTAACTGGGATGGAGCTGGAGGACATTATTCTAAGTGAAGTAACTCAGAAATTGAAAACCAAATACCATATGTTCTCATTTATAAGTGAGAGCTAAGCTATGGGTACATGAAGGCAGACAGAGTGGTATAATGGACATTGGAGACTCAGAAAGGGAAGGATGGGTGGGGGTGAGGAATCAAAAACTACATATTGGGTACAATGTGCACTACTTGACTGACAGGTGCATTAAATCTCAGACTTCACCACTATACAATTCATCCATGTAACCAAAAGCCACTTGTACCCCAAAAGCTACTGAAATTTAAAAAATTAATAAAAATTTAAAAATAAATGGACAGATTGGGGGAAAGACAGCTGACTAGATGCAGCTAAAAGGAACATCTGCCACTGGGGGACAGGGACATTGGGAGGACTGACGCACTTTTAGCAGATTTACAGAGAGAAGTCATTGAGAGTTCACAGAGGAAAGACACAGATGTTGGGCTGAAGGGTGAGGAAGCTGGAAACCTTGCACAGGGCTACCGTGCACTGGCACTCATTCCTGGCCCCCAATCACTCCTAGGAAAGCAGTGAGTCGAATAGACAATGAGCAATCCGCCATGGGCCTCTGGAATCCAGGCATGAGGAGACTCCACAACCACCACAGACACTTATCTCAGCAGGAACAGCTGCTCAGAGAAGTTGTAGGGGCAGAAGTCTCTAGTCAATGCAGAACCCAGAGGGTTTGGTTCAGGAGAGTATGTAGTGGAGCATAGCCAGGGATGCCCATTCCCCTAGGCTCAACTTGCTCCCATAGGAGACTTTAGCCCTAGTGAAACTGTTGGACCTGAATTCTGCCCTGTCTTGCCCATAAGACAGGTCAGTCCAACCTGAGTACCCTTCCATCTGCTGGCCTCTCCCAGGGTGCCAGCTTGGCTATGTCTGCTTGCAGTGCAGCCTCAAGTGCCCAGGGTAGGGATGGGGAATAAACTCCTGGTGGTCTGCATCATAGCTCCTGCGCTGATGGATCACACCTGACAGGTAGAGAACCCCAGCAGAGAGGCACCTGCAAACACACACCAGCCTGCCCCACCCCCTCCCAACTGCAGCCTCCCTTGTGCCGCTTTGCCTGCACACAATCACCCATGGCCACCCTCCCATCATTTTCCAGCATGTGCATGCACAGATGGACCTGGCCTCCCCTTCTGCGGCAGTGCACATGTGTGTGTGTGCACTCTGCTGTGCCACTGCTGCTAGTGTGAGTCCACTCCACCCCCTACACGCTGCACTGCCATTGCTGTCGGAGCATTGGCAGTCACAGAGCCCACCAGCCTGGCCCCAGCCAGCACCCTGCACCTTCCCTGGCATTGGTGCTGGAATGAAACTAGGCATGGAGAATAGTGGACCCTCCCCTACTCTAAGCAGACACCTCCACCTGGGTGAACACACACAGAGCACACTGCCATACTAACACCACACTGCCCCTGCCAGTGCCCCACTGCCATACTAACACCACCACCAACATAAATACATGCACAGACACCAGCAGGGGTCCCTTGCTACCTCTGCAACTGTGTCATGCTGTCACTGCCACTTCTGCAAACACCTGCAAGGAGGTCAGCACCCACTAGCACCCTGCTATAGCCAATGAGCATGCATCCCACCAAGCTGCTGCTGCTGCTGCTGGCATGTGTGAACTAGTACAGATCCTACTGCCACCACCCTACAAAGTGCTTTGGCTGACACCACCCATTAGAGTGTTGTGACCAGCAGCCTTGGAGCAACTCAGCCCTTCCAGCACAGCAGAATACTATCCTTGAAGGGACAGAGAACAAAGCTGAGGCCTCATACAAGGCCCCCAGAGTTAGAGCACATCATCCAGGAGTCATGATCTGAGCCTTGGTCCCCTACAGTTTTCCAGAAATGAAGCCCATTGACTGAACCCACCTTATACTACAATGAAAATCAAAGGTCATCAAATAGGATAAAAGAAAAACAAACCGGCTGGGCATGGTGACTCACGCCTGTAATCCCAGCACTTTGGGAGGCCAAGGCGGGTGGATCACAAGGTCAGGAGATCGAGACCTTCCTGACTAACACAGTGAAATCCTGTCTCTACTAAAAATGCAAAAAATTAGCCGGGGGTGGTGGCAGGCACCTGTAGTCCCAGCTACGCGAGACGCTGAGGCAGGAGAATGGCGTGAACCCAGGAGGAGGAGCTTGCAGTGAGCCGAGATGCACCACTGCACTCCAGCCTGGGTGACAGAGCGAGACTCTGTCTCAAAAAAAAAAACAAACAAACAAACAAACAAAAAAAAAAAAATCCAAAGGACAGTAACTTCAAAGACTGAAGCAACATCAGCCCACAAAGATGAGAAAGAACCAGTGAAAGAACTCTGACAACTCAAAAAGCCAGAGTGCCTTCTTTCCTCCAAAAGACTGCGCTAGTTCTCCAGCAAGGGTTCTGAATTGGGCTGAAATGACTGAGATGACAGAAATAGAGTTCAGAATATGGATAGAAAAAATGATCAAGTTTCAGAAGAATGTTGAAATTCAATCCAAGGAAGCTAAAAATTACAATAAAATGATACAGGAGCTGACAAAATAGCCAGTATAGAAAAGAATGTAACTGATCTGATAGAGCTGAAAAACACACTAAAGAATTTCATAATGCAATTGCAAGTATTAACGGCAGAATAGACCAAGAGGAGGACAGAATCTCAAAGCTTCAAGACTGGCTTTCCAAAATAAGACAGTCAAACAATAAAGAAAAAGAATGAAAAGGAACAAACAAAACTTCCGAGAAGTATGGGATTATGTAGAGACCAATTCTACAACTCATTGCCATCCCCAAAAGAGATGGGGAGGATTGAAGCAACTTGGAAAATATATTTCAGGATACCATCCATGAGAATTTCTCCAATTTAGCTAGGGAGGTCAACATTCAAATTTAGGAAATGAAGAGAATCCACATAAGAAGATCTTTCCCAAGACAAAAATTATTAGATTTATAAAGAACAAAATGAAAGAAAGAATGTTAGAGGCGGTTCAAGATAAAGGAAAGCTTACCTACAAAAGGATGCCATGAGATTAACAGCAGACCTCTCAGCAAAAACTTTACAGTCCAGAGGAGACTGGGAGCCTATATTCAAAATTATTAAAGAAAAGAAATTCCAATGAATAATTTTATATCTGACCAAACTAAGCTTCATAAGTGAAGGAAAAATAAGATTCTTTTCAGACAAGCAAATGCTGAGGGAATTCATTACCACCAGACATGCCTTAAAAGAGTTCCTGAAAGAAGCATTATATTTGGAAAGAAAGACTTATCAGCCACAATAGAAACACACTTAAATTTGCAGACCAGTGACACTATAAAGGAACCACGAAAACAACTCTACACAACAACCAGTTATCAACATGATGACAGGATCAAATCCACACATACCTTACCACACACAACCTTGAATGTAAACAGGCTAAATATTCCAATTAAAAGGCACAGAGTGGCAAGCTGGATAAAGAATCAAGACCCAATGGTAGGCTGTTTCAAGAGACCCATCTCCCATGGAATGACACCCACAGGCTCAAAATAAAGGAATGGAGAAAAATCTACCAAGCCAATGGAAAACACAAAAAAGCAGGGGTTAGAATCCTAATTTCAGACAAAAAGACTTTAAACCAACAAATGTCAAAAAAGACAAGGAAGGGCATTACATAATGGTAAGGGGTTCAATTCCAATATACACTCACCCAACACAGGAGGACCCAAATTCAAAAATCAAGTTCTTAGAGACCTTCAAAGAGACTTAAACTCCCACACAATAATCATGGGAGACTTTAACACCCAACTGACAATATTAGACAGATCATTGAGACAGAAAACTTAAAAAGATGTTCAGGACCTGAACTCAGCTCTGGATAAAATGGACCTGATAGATATCTACAGAAATCTCCACACCAAAACAACAGAATATACATTCTTCTCATTGATACATGGCACTTACTCTAAAATCGATCACATAAAGTAAAACACTACTCAGCAAATGTAAAAGAACTGAAATCATAACAGTCTCTTAGACCACAGCACAATCAAATTAGAAATCAAGACTTAGAAACAAATAAACAAGAAAAAAACAAATAACCCCATCAAAAAGTGGGGAAAGGATATGAACAGACATTTCTCAAAAGAAGACATTCATACAGCCAACAGACACATGAAAAAATGCTCATCATCACTGGCCATCAGAGAAATGCAAATCAAAACCACAATGAGATACCATCTCACACCAGTTAGAATGGCAATCATTAAAAACTCAGGAAACAACAGGTGCTGGAGAGGATGTGGAGAAATAGGAACACTTTTACACTGTTGGTGGGATTGTAAACTAGTTCA
>NC_045445.1:31198518-31352126 GCF_002776525.5 Piliocolobus tephrosceles | reverse complement strand
ATCTAGGTAGTACCATTCAGGACATAGGCATGGGCAAGGACTTCATGTCTAAAACACCAAAAGCAACGGCAGCAAAAGCCAAAATTGACAAATGGGATCTCATTAAACTAAAGAGCTTCTGCACAGCAAAAGAAACTACCATCAGAGTGAACAGGCAACCTACAGAATGGGAGAAAATTTTTGCAATCTACTCATCTGACAAAGAGCTAATATCCAGAACCTACAAAGAACTCAAACAAATTTACAAGAAAAAAACAAACAACCCCATCCAAAAGTGGGCAAAGGATATGAACAGACATTTCTCAAAAGAAGACATTCATACAGCCAACAGACACATGAAAAAATGCTCATCATCACTCATCATCAGAGAAATGCAAATCAAAACCACAATGAGATACCATCTCACACCAGTTAGAATGGCAATCATTGAAAAGTCAGGAAACAACAGGTGTTGGAGAGGATGTGGAGAAATAGGAACACTTTTACACTGTTGGTGGGATTGTAAACTAGTTCAACCATTATGGAAAACAGTATGGCAATTCCTCAAGGATCTAGAACTAGATGTACCATATGACCCAGCCATCCCACTACTGGATATATACCCAAAGGATTATAAATCATGCTGCTATAAAGACACATGCACACGTATGTTTATTGCGGCACTATTCACAATAGCAAAGACTTGGAATCAACCCAAATGTCCATCTGTGACAGACTGGATTCAGAAAATGTGGCACATATACACCATGGAATACTATGCAGCCATAAAAAGGATGAGTTTGCATCCTTTGTAGGGACGTGGATGCAGCTGGAAACCATCATTCTTAGCAAACTATCACAAGAACAGAAAACCAAACACCGCATGTTCTTACTCATAGGTGGGAACTGAACAATGACATCACTTGGACTCGGGAAGGGGAACATCACACACCGGGGCCTATCATGGGGAGGGGGGAGGGGGGGAGGGGGGGGGGATTGCATTGGGAGTTATACCTGATATAAATGATGAATTGATGGGTGCTGACGAGTTGATGGGTGCAGCACACCAACATGCACAAGTATACATATGTAACAAACCGGCACGTTATGCACATGTACCCTAGAACTTAAAGTATAATAAAAAAAAAGAAAAAAAAAAGAAAATTACAGCACATCAAAGAACTCAAATATAACACATTAAAGAATTTAAAATTTGTAATTCAAAAAAATTCATAGGTAGATAATGGTAATATAAAAATAATTTGCAATATAAATGCTAAGAAAAATATATTGAGCTATAACTTCCGTCTTGTAGAGGTAAATATAATCTTACACTGGGAAAAAAAATATTATTTTAACAAAATGTGGGATTTTGTTGAGGAAAGAAGGAGTGAAGATTTAAAAGCTTCGTAAATGTCTCACTTTTAGTAAGAAGTTAGTTGGAACACTGTAGCAAAACATTTTGGGGGTTGGAAAGCATAACATTTAATTTTGGCATTTTGATAGAATTTAGTTTTAAATACTACAAAATTGTAGGAATGTAGTACTAGCAAAATAGAGAATGTATAACAGCAAAGAATGAATTTTTCTCAATTTGAAAATCCAGCAAATATAAGAAACAGTAACTGAGCAAATAATTCCAGCATAACAGTAAGCACAAAATAAGAAAAAAGGAAAAATACGTGTCAGTACAACAAATGTAAATGGGGTTGAACTCCCTCTAAAAGAAATTCTCAGACTCAATTATGAAATAAATGTTAAAAATAAAGAAATAAGCAAAAATATATCAGGCAAGTATAAACAAAAAGCATGTAAGTGTAGTGATACTGGTATCAGAAAATGGAAATTAAAGTGAAAACTATTAAATGGCACAGAGACATTTTGCAACTGATTTACTCATTGAACACCTACTATGTGTCAGGCATTGTGTTAGGACAAGGAAAAAATAATAACCAAACAGAATAAAAGAACTATTCTTGAGGGCCATGCTCTACAGTAGAAGAAAAATATTAAACAAAAAACTAACTTATTTGGTATATTAGAACATGAAAAACACTATGGACAGAAATTTTTAAAGTGGGCAAAAGTAGTAGGGAATGCTTCAGATGGGATGGTAGAAGCTGATATGAGAAAGTAACATTTGAGCAAGCACTTGAAAGGGCATAATGGTAAAAAATGAAATGCTAAGACGATATAATATTTAATAGTTAAATCTTTATGCACCAAACAATATACCAGCAAAAACTCCCAGGAGTTTATATATATATGTGTATATATATATATATGTGTATGTATATATATGTGTGTATATATATACACACACACATACATATATATAAAACCATACATAATAGAGAATGTTAATAGATGTCTTTCAGAATATGACAGATCAAGAAGGGAAAAATTAGTAAGGACATAGGGATGAGTCATTCAATCAAAAATTTATCTTCCTGTCAAAAAATGTATGTTTTCCTCTTATGCCTAAGGAACATTTATAATAATCAACCCTGTATTTGATACAAAGGAACCTTAATACATTCATACAGTAAAGGTTTTTTGTTTGTAGTCTTATTGTGCTGTAATTGCCAAACAATAAATTGTACATTTAAAGTATAAAACTTGATGAATTTTGACATATGTATACTCTCATGAAACCATCACTACAATCCAGATAATGACTGCATTCACCATCCCCAAAGGTTTCTTTGTGCCCTTTATAACCCATTCCTCCCTTCCCCCAACCCATATTCAGACAACCAGTGATCTAATTTTTGTTGCTACAGATTAGTATACATTTCCTATAGTTTTATATACAGGAAATCATTCAGCATGTACTCCTATTTTTGACTTGCTTCTTTCACCTCAGCATAATTATTGTTAATTTCACTCATGTCATGCATATATCATATATATACCATGCATATATCAATAATTTTTGTTTCTTCTCATTGTTGAATACTATTTTCATTGCATGGATGTTTCACAATTTATCCATTCAGTTGCTGACAGACATGCTTTGTTTCCATTTTTGACTATTTTATATAAAGCTGCCATGAACATTTATGTACAAAGTACAAATTTTTCATAGAATATGCTCTCATTTCTCTGGAGTAAATACCCAGGAATGAACATGGAATGGCTGGGTCAAATTGTAGGTATAACATAGATGGATGGATGGATAGATAGATAGATAGATAGATAGATAGATAGATAATTTCAATTGATAAGTAATAATTGTGTATATATATATTTCTGAGGTACAATATGATGTTCTGATATATGTAAATATTGTGAAATAATTAAAAAGAGCTAATTAACACATCTAACATTGTACCTACTTATTTTTGTGGTGAGAACACTTAAAAATCTATTCTTTTAGCAATTTTGGAATATATAACGTATTATTATTAATTGCAGTCACCATGCTGTGCAAGAGACCACCAGCACTTATTTCTCCGGTCTAACTGAACCTTTGTATATTTTGACATCTCCCCTTTCCTCATCCCTCTCCCCAGCTTCTGGTAACCACCATTCTACTTTCTACTTCTATGAGTTCAGCTTTTTTAGCTTCCACATATAAGTGAGGTCATACACTATATGTCTTTCTGTGCCTGGCTTATTTACTTAGCATAATGTCCTCTACGTTCATCCATGTTGTCTCAAATGATAGAATTTCTTTCTTACAAGTCTGAATAATATTCCACTGTGTATATATACCACATTTTCTTTATTCATTGATGAATATTTACATTGATTCCATATCTTAGCTCTTGTGTATAATGCCGTAATTAACATGCAAATGCAAATATCTTCAATATACTGATTTCAATCCCTTTGAATATATACCCCAAAGTGGGATTGCTTTAACTCTATTTTTAGTTTTGTGAGGAACCTCCACACTGTTTTCCATAATGGCTGTACTAATTTACATTCCCACCAACAGCATACTAGCATTCCCTTTTCTTCATATTCTTGCCAAGGTTTATCTTCCATCTTTTTTATGATAACCATTCTAATAGGTGTGAGGAAGTATTTCATTGTGGTTTCAATTTTTACTCACCTGGTGATTAGTGATCATATGATGCTGAGCACTTATTTGTACATCTTTTGGTCATTTGTGTGTATTCTTTTGAGAAATATCTGTTCAGGTCCTTTGCCTATTTTTAATTGGGATATTTTATTTTCTTGCTACTTACTGAATTAATAGAGTTATATTTTGGATATTAGCCTTCTAATCATATGTATGGTCTGCAAATATTTTATCCCAATTCGTGAGTTGTCTCTTCACTCTTCTGATTGTTCCCTTTACTGTGTAGAAGTTTTTTAATTTGATGCAATCTCATATGTATATTTTCGCTTTTCTTGCCTGGGCTTTTAGGTTCATATCCAAATCACCACCCATATCAATGTCATAAAGCTTTCCCCCTATATTTTCTCCTAGTTTTTACAATTTCAGGTCTTACACTTAAGTCTTTAATCCATTTTAGGTGATTTTTGCATACAGTGTGAGATAAGGGTCCAATTTCATTCTTCTGCATATAGATATCCAGTTTTCCCAACATCGTTTATTGAGAAGATTGTCCTTTACATATTGTGTGTTCTTGGTACCTTCATTAATTCAATTGGCCATAAGTGGGAAAACTTATTTCAGCATTTTTCATGCTGTTCCATTGGTCAACATGTCTGGTCTTATGCCAGTACCATGTCATTTTGCTTACTATAGCTTTGTAGTATAGTTTGAAATTGGGTAGTGTGATGCATAGCTCTAGCTTTGTTCTTTTTGCTCAAGATTGCTATTGCTATTCAGAGTCTTTTGTAGTTCAAAGAAAAGCCCAGGACCTAATGGCTTCATGGCTAAATTCTACCAAACTTTTAAAAAAGCACTAATACCAAACTTTCTCAAAATCTTCCCAAAAAATGAAGAAGGAATGCTTCCAAATTCATTTTATGAGGCCAGCATTACCCTAATACCAAAGCCAGACACCACCACTAAAAGAAAAGAAAATTAGGCCAGGTGTGGTGGCTCATGGCTGTAATCCCAACACTTTGGGAGGGTGAGGCAGTCAGATCATTTGAGGCCAGGACTTCGAGACCAGACTGACCAACATGGTGAAATCTGATCTCTACTAAAATACAAAAATTAGCTGGGCGTGGTGGTCCATGCCTGTAATCTCAGCTACTCAGGAGGCTGAGGCAGGAGAATCGCTTGAATCCAGGAGATGAAAGTTCCAGTGAGCCAAGATCACACCACTGCACTCCAGCCTGGGCGACAGAGCGAGACTCTGTCTCTAAATAAATAAAATTAAAAGAAAAGAAAATCACAGGCCGATATCCCTGATAAACCTAGATACAAATATCCTCAACAAAATACTGGCAAACTAAGTTCAACAGCACATTTAAAGAATTATTCACTTTGATCAAGTGGAATTTATCCCTGTTATACAAAGATGATTCAACATACACAAATCAAAATCTGTGCTATACCATGTTAACAAAATAAAAGACAAAAACTGCATGATCATCTCAATAGAAGAAGAAAAGCATTTGACAAAATTCAGCACCTTTTCATGATAAAGTTCTCTCAATAAATTAGGTATAGAAGGAATATAGGAATATACCTTAACAAAATAAAGACTGACAAGTTCATAGCTACCATCATACTGAGTAGTAAAAGTTGAAATGTTTTCCTCTAAGATGAGGAACAAGGCAAGGACACCCTTTTCCAACCACTTCTATTCACCATACTACTAGAAGTCCTAGCCAGAGCAATTAGCCAAGAAAAAAATTAAAGGCGTCCAAACTGGAAAGAAAGAAGTAGAATTATCTCTGTTCACAGATGATACAATCTTATACATAGAAAATTCAAAAGTGTCCACCAAAAAACTGCCAGAACTAATTAAAAAATCAGCAAAGTAGCAGGATACAAAGTCAACACACAAAACTCAGTAACATTTCTATATACTAACAATGAATAATTCTGAAAAGGAAACTAAGAAAACAATTCAATTTATAATAGCATCAAAAATGTTTACAAATAAACTTAAGCAAGAAGGTGAAAGACTTGTTCAATGAAAACTACAAAACAATGCTGAAAGAAAATAAAGACAAAAATAAATGGTGAAGGAAAAAAAAAATGTTTTTTCTACTCAGAACACTTCTGACACCATTTGTAAGGGTTTCTTTCCCTACACCAAGCAATCCTCCAATTCTCTACAGATGGAAACTGGGTACCCAATGATTTAATTCAATTCTGACACTAGCTACCCAGAGTTAGTATGAGGGATCAGGTTTGCCCTTTGGTATTGTGAATTGTTATCATTTGTTTTTGGATAAGTTGGGTTAATTTTTGTTGAATGGTGATTAGTCAATTATTGATAAGGTGTTTGGAAGTTGGAATTAGTAAGGAGGGGAATAGAATGATGGGTACTACAGCAGGTAAGGTAAGCCTAAGATTGTTGGGGTAATGAATGGGGTGAACAGATTTTCATTCATTTTGATTCTCAAGGGCTCTTATAATTTTGCATGCTAAATTTTTACTCAGTCCCACTAGACTGCCTCCAACTTCATATGCCAATTACAAGTATTGGGCTCCCAGGTTACCCACACTTCTGTTCAAATTGGTTACAAATCAGGCATCCCCATGACCCCTCCTCAGGTTTGATAATTTGCTATAACAGCTCACAGAACTTAGGGACTTACTTGTGATTTCTGGTTTATTAGAAAGGATATTACAGATTGTACAAATGAACAGTCAAATAAGGAAATCCATAGGGTGAGGTCTGGAAGAGTCCCAAGCACAGGAGCTTCTGTCTCTGTGGAGTTTGAGGTTCACCACACTCTCAGCATAAGAGTGCATTCACCAACACAGAAGCTCTCTGAATCTTGTTTTTTAGGGATTTTATGAAGATTGCATTACATAACTATGATTGATTAGATCATTGGCCATTGGTGATTTAATTCAATCTCCAACCCCTCTCTCCTCCCCGGAGGTATGGGGAGTCAAGGTAAAAGTTTCAATTTTCTAATCACCTGGTTAGTTCCTCTGACAACCAGCATCTTTCCCAACACTATCCAGGGACCCAGCCACAAGTTATCTCATTAGTATTCAAAGACTATTTATTACTCTGGAGATTCCAAAGGCCTTAGAAGCTCTTGTGTCAGAAGCTAAGAATGAAGACAAAATATTGTAACACAAGATACTCCTATCACCCCTTCACTCAAGAAATTGCAAGTTTTAGAAACTCTGTGTCAGGAAACCAGGGAAGAGACCAATACATACTGTCACAAAAGGAAAGGCTTCCCATATTTAATGGTTTGGAAAATTTAATGTTAAGATTTCAGTGCCACCCAAAACAATCTACAGATTCAGTGTAATTCCAATCAAAATCCCAATTATATTTTTTTCCAGAAATAAGAAATCAATCCTAAAATTTATATGGAATTTCAAGGTACCAGGAATAACCAAAACAATCTTGAAAATAAAAAACAAAATTGTAGCACTCACTTATTTCAAAAGTTACCAGAAAGTTACAGTTATTGTAACAGTATGGCACTGTAATAAAGATAGACATATAGATCAATTAATAAAATAGGGAACCCAGAAATAAATTCTCACATATATGATCAAATGATCTTTGACAAGGGTTCTAAGACCATTTAGCAGGGGAAAAGACAGTCTTTTCAACAATAGGTGATGAAAAAACTGGATATCCACATGCAAAAGAATAAAGACAGACCTTTACCTAATATTATGTATAATTTTTGTACCTAGTTTATCTTTAATTCAAAATGGATCAAAGACTTAAATATAAGAGCTAAAACCATTAAACTCTTGGAAGAAAATAGGTGAGAGCTTTACAACATTGCATTTGGCAATGACTTCTTGGATATGACACCGAAAGTACAAGTAATTAAGACAAAAATAAATTAAAAATCATAAAAACTAAAAACTATTATGCATCAAAGAATACTATCAACATATCAAAAAGGCAATCTGAGCAATGGTATAAAATATCTGCAAATCATATATCTGCTAAGGAATTCATATCCAGAATATATAGAGAACACTAAAACTCAACAACAACAACAAAATCCCAAACAATCCAACTAAAAATGGGCAAAATACCTGAAGAGACATTTCTCCAAAAAAGATATATTAATAGCAAATGGACACTTAAAAAGATGCTCAACATTAGTAATCATTAGAAAACAACAAATAATAACCACACTGAGATAACACATTACATCCTAGTGCGGCTACTATTAAAAACAAAACTTGAAGTAAGTGTTGATGAGGACATGGAGAAATTGGAACCCTTATGCACTGTTGAGGGGGGCTGTAAAATGATATGAGCACTGTAGAAAACAATATAGTGGTTCCTCAAAAACTTAAAATAAAATTGCCATTCCACCTGGCAATTTTACATCTAGGTATATACCCGAAAGTATTGAAAACACAGTCTTGAAAGAGATATTTGTATACACATGTTTATAGCAGCATTATTTACATTAGCTAAAATATGGAAGCAACCTGAGTGTCTATCAACAGATGAATAAACAAAAGGTGGTATATACACACAGTAGAATATTATTCCACCTGTACAATGGAAGAAAAATTTGATATATGCTATAATATGGATGAACCTTGAATACATTATGCTAAGTGAAATAAGTCATTCACAAAAAGACAAATATTGTATGATTCCACTTATATGAGGTACAGAGTAGTTGAATTCATGGAGAGAAAAAGCAGAATGGTAGTTGCCCGGAGCTGTGAGGAAGGGATAATGGAGGACTATTCTTTAACGAATATAGAATTTCAGTTTTGCAAGATGAAAAGAGTTCCGGAGATGCATGGTGGTGATTGTTGCAAAATTACATGAATGTACTTAATATCACTTAACTGTATACTTAAAAATGATTACAATGGTAAATTTTATGTTATGTATATTTTGTCACAATTTTAAAAATTGAAAGAAAAAACGAACACTTTTTAAAAGACATAGATATGCATAAAATCGTACTCCAAATAATATTAGTGCCTAAAATATCTTCATTATTTAAAAAAACTTGAAATAATTAAGGTAGTTGTTCGACTTAATAAACTTGAAAAAGAACAACAATAAAAATGAAAACAAATAGAGCAAAGAACTAATAAAGATAGAAGTTGAAAAAGAAAGCAAATCAAAACACAACTTCTCCAAAATTTGAATGATAAACAAGCAACAATACTGACACCTTCAAAAAACAAAATAGATAAATCCTGATTAGGACAAAAAGGGAACAACTGAAATATATAACTTTAGATGGGAGAAAGAAGAGAAAGTGCAAATATTGAAGAGATTAAAAAATTCTAAGATGATATGGCAGATGAAATATTCGGCAATAAATATAAAACTCTAAATGTAGGTAAGCAAATTTTATATAAGAAAAAATTTTGAAAAAACTTGAATATACAAAAACAATAGAAAAAATGAAAACAAAAAACATTACAGATATACAATTTTTAAATGACCCCAATCCCAGATTATTTAAAGATGATTTGTCTGGCTTTCAAAAACAAATACTTCCTGTTTATTAAAATAGATAAACTGGACTTTATCAAAATTTATTTTCATGTATCAGAGGACATCATCAACACAGTAAAAAGCCCATGGAGTGGAAGTAAACATTCACAAATCACTCATCTGATCAGAGCCTCGTATCCAGAATATATAAAGTACTCCCACAGATCCACAACCAAAAGACAAAAACCCAATTTAAAGTGGACAAGTAACTTGGATAGATATCTCTCTAAAGAAGACACACAAATGGTCAACAAACACATGAAAAAGATAATACTGGCCAGGCGCGGTGGCTCAAACCTGTAATCCCAGCACTTTGGGAGGCCGAGACGGGCGGATCACAAGGTCAGGAGATCGAGACCATCCTGGCTAACCCGGTGAAATCCCGTCTCTACTAAAAAATACAAAAAACTAGCCAGGCGAGGTGGTGGGTGCCTGTAGTCCCAGCTACTCGGGAGGCTGAGGCAGGAGAATGGCGTGAACCCGGGAGGCGGAGCTTGCAGTGAGCTGAGATCCCGCCACTGCACTCCAGCTTGGGTGACAGAGGGAGACTCCATCAAAAAAAAAAAAAAAAAAAAAGATAATACTACCAATTCCCAAGAAAATGCAAATAAAAACCACAATGAAGTAACACTTCACATCCACTCTAGGATGGCTATAATTTTTTGTGGTATCAAAAACTACTAGTGCTGAGGAAGATGTAGAGAAATTGGAACCCTTCTGCACTCCTGGTGGGAATGCAAACAATGCAGCCACCATGGAAAACAGCCTGGTGGCCCCTCAAAAATATCAAACACAGAACCACCACAAGACCCACAATTCTACTCCAAGGCATATATCCCAAAAAATTGAAAACAAAAACTGTGAATGTCCACAGGAGCACCAGCTACAATAGTCCAAAAGTGAATACAACCAAAATGTCCATCAACAGATGAAAACCAAAATGTGGTAAATTCCCACAATGGAATACCATTAAGCCACAAAAAAAGTATGAAGCATTAATACATGTGAAAATATGGATGAACCTCAAAAAGTTATGCCAGGTAAAAAACAGTCACAAGAAGTCATACATAGCATGAATAATGTCTATGTTTTTAAAATTTGGAATATAGAGTGTGGAAAACTTCCCAACTTATTTCACCAAATTTTCACAACCTAAATACAAAATATTTACAAACATAGAAAAAGAGAAAAAATGTTTATCAAACAAACACAAAAATTTTAAATAAAATCACTTTAAAAATCCTGTAGTTTATGAAAGACATTAAGAAATTAACAAAATGGTTTATATTTAAAAATTTTAAAGAGAAAATCCATGTAATTAGGTCAACAAATAAAAATTAAAAGATATTACATTCTGCAGCCACTCCAGATAAAAACTACAAAGAATAAAAGAGAGAGGTGATACAGTATTTAAGGCAAAAACATCAGAACCTAACTACATGTGTTTGAATCTCAGTTCCAGTAATTCCTAGCTGTGAAGATAATTTTGTGCCTCAAGTTCCCTAACTTTAAGGTAATATTAATAATGGTTATTTTATGAGTTGATATGTGTAAGACACTTAAACTAGTGCCACTTTTCAGAAAGACAGTATGGTATAGTAGCTGCCTAGTTTCAAATCCAAGTTTACCACCATGAGCTGTGTTACTTTGGGAACGTTACTTACCTTCCCTATTCCTCCATTTTTCTTTCTCTATAAAACAGGAATAATTAAAAACCTACATCTGTAAAATAAGAAAAATAATAAACCTACTTCTTGTTTTTGTTTTTTCGAGACAGAGTCTTGCTCTGTCGCCCAGGCTGGAGTGCAGTGGTGCGATACTGGCTCACTGCACCATCCACCCACCAGGTTTAAGCAATTCTCCTACCTCAGCTTCTGGAGTACCTGGGATTACAGATGCTCACCACCTGTAATTTTTGTATATTTAGTAGAGATGGGGTTTCACCATATTGGGCAGGCTGGTCTCAATCTCCTGACCTCGTGATCCCCCCGCCTTGGCCTCCCAAAGTGCTGGGATTACAGGAGTAAGTCACCGCACTCAGCCGCATAAACCTACTTCTAATAAACTGACCGTTTAGGATTATTGTGAAGATTAAGTTAAAGCTAAAAGCACTTAGGCCAGTGCCTGGTACATATTAAGAGTTATTGTGAAAACACACGTGCTTCTGGGATTACCTCTCCCTGGTTCCAGTCTCTATAGCAACCTGCCAGAAATTCCAGCCAATTTGGGTAGTCCAAAAACTATGATCTCTGCTTCTACTGCCCCGGGAGGCCACCATTCCCTGCTATACTGGGAAATGTACCCAGGGTATAATATTCACTTGGGTGAATATTAGGCTTGAATCATATAGTTCCTCTATCTCTCTCAAAGTTTGCAGTCCTACTTTGATTACTGTCAAATGCCTTAAACAGTTGTTTTATATATTTTGTCAAGTTTTTATAGTTGTTCATGGTAGGAGAATAAGCCAGCTATTCCTTCATGGTCAGAACTGGACACGACAGCAACATTTAAAAAAATTTGATAACATAGTGTACTTTTGAGTTTGTGGGGAACTAGGTATTCTTCAACACTGTGGGTGGAGCTATAAACAAATATTAGTTTTTTGAAATAACACCTGGGTGCGGTGGCTCACACCTGTAATCCCAGCACTTTAGGAGGTTGAGGCGGGCAGACCACCTGAGGTTGGGAGTTCGAGACCAGCCTGACCAACATGGAGCAACCCTGTCTCTACTAAAAATACAAAATTAGCCAGGCGTGGTGGCGTATGCCTGCAATCCCAGTTACGCGGCAGGCTGAGGCAGGAGAATTGCTTGAACCCGGGAGGCAGAGGTTGCAGTGAGCCAAGATCATGCCATTGCACTCCAGTCTGGGCAACTAGAGCAAAAGTCCATCTCTAAGAATAATAATAATAATATGACATTTATTGAATTTATTGTGACAGACTTTCTAAGCACTTTATATAAACATATTATCTCATTTAATCCTCACAACAGACATGAGATAGATATTTCCTGATTATAGAAGAGGAAACTGATTTAAGACAGAGGATATTAAATAACTTGCCCATGATTACACTGCTAGTAATTGGTGGAATTAAGATTTGAAACCTAACCCTTTTATTCCAGAGCCTACGCTCTCAACCACTGTGGTATACTGCCAATCTGGAAATATTTATTAAAATTAAAATATGCATAACTTTTGACCCAGCAATCCTATTTTTGAGAATGTATCCATCAGATATTAAAGCACTAGTATTCATATATCAAGATATATGTGTAAATTTTTTTATTGAAGCATTTGTAACAATTTTAAAATAAACTAAAAACAACCTGAATGGCCATTGATGAGGGAATGGTTTAATAAGTTATAGTACATTTGTACATACTATGGAATACTATATGGCTCACAAATGAGATTAATCAATATGTATTGAATTGAAAATGCACATGACTTATTAAGGGTAGAAAACAAATTACAGAATACTGGGGATAGTGTCACTCAAAAATGACTCATCTAATTTAAGTCTCCGGCACAGACCTCTTCCCCAAACTTCAGACTTTCCTCTTGAAGTCTCAACAGCACTGCAGATTCAATATGTCCAAAACTGAACTTGGAGCTTTCTATATCCAAATCTAGTTGCTTCACTGTCTCCTTTCCTAGTGGATGGCACCGTCAGACATCCATATTTGTAAAGCAGAAGCCCAGGACTCATCTTTGACATTCCCCTCTCCTTCACATCATTTTACCAACAGCACACCTCCCCCACACTACACACATATCCAATCATTCACTAATTTCTGTTGATTTTACAACCTTAATATACTGCCAATAGATCTACTTCTCATTATATCCATCACCATCACCTGGGGTCAAATTACCACCACCTCCCACTTGGATTGCTAAAATCTTCTAACACAACTTGTTTCTTCATATTCACTCTAGTCCACCTTAATTCATCCCCCATCCTACATTCTGAAAGGAGAGAGAGCGGTCAATTTGGAAAGCTTTTGCCCTAATTGCTCTTGATCAGACACAAAATAGTGCAGCAGTATCATAATCACAACCTAAAGAATTCAATTGCCTTTTGTTATCAAAAGTAACAACAGCTTTAATAATTAGGAAATATTTTGAGTAAAAAATCCCCTTCCCCCTATACACTGTGTCTTGTGCCACAGAGCACAGGAAATGTAACAATAAAATGAACTTTATTCCCAAAAGTTTATCCTTGGTGTGTGGATGTCATAGGGAGATGAAAGAGTTTCTTTCTAGGGAGTTCCTCCAGCAACCATACCATGTTATATATCTCCCCATTTTGGCTACCACCTCATAAGTATTGCAGTAGAAAAAGATTCTGCTTGCTTTCTACTCACCTTGTGTGATTAGTTTTTCTTTGTTTGTTTTTGAGACAGAGTCTCACTCTGTCGCCCAGGCTGGAGTGCAGTGGCGCGATCTCGGCTCACTGCGAGCTCCGCCTCCCGGGTTCCCGCCATTCTCCTGCCTCAGCCTCCCGAGCAGCTGTGACTACAGGCGCCCGCCACCACGCCCAGCTAATTTTTTTGTATTTTTAGTAGAAATGGGGTTTCACCATGTTCGCCAGGATGGTCTCGATCTCCTGACCTCGTGATCCGCCTGCCTCAGCCTTGTGTGATTAGTTTTATAGCCTGAAAAGGCCCTAAGAAGCCAACTCCTCCAATTAGCCTGGACTTCTGCTGTTTTCAATTTCCAAATTCGTCCTGGTGCTCCTGACTAGGGCCCCAGTACTCTTAGGCTCAGATCCTTCACCTGAATCTCCACTCATTGGTTACAATCCTGCTACCAATAGGCAGATCTCCCAAATGCACCTACCTGCCTGCTAACTCCTGAGGACTTAATGTCATGTGTTGCCCTCTACCCTTTTAACATGTGCTAACATAATAGTATACAATCTAGTGTTGACTGTTGCTTGAAACCTACTGAGATAGTTATTCCTCCAGGCCAAGCCCAGTCTCAGAATTCTAGAAAGTTTTTTCAGTGACTGCTCTTCACCAGTGGGTGGGTTTTATTCCAAATCTTGGGATTTGACAGTGGTTTCCAGATGTGAAGCACTCCTCATGCGTCTGAAATACTGGTGAGCTCTGGGGAAGGAGACAGCAGACACCACTTCTCAATTAAGTGGATCAATCTCTATAAAGCAGTCTATTTAACCTTCAAAAAACCCTCTGACTTTTTGACATAGTCAATAAAATATTAATGATAACTCAATATATATCATACTGTTTTGCATTTGTCATACAATGTTTTTACTTCTTCCAAACTTTGCATATTGTCATTTTTATTTGCACCTGCCATTTTATGAGTTCTCATAGGCATCTTAGAAGATAAGTAGAATAGGTGTTAAGGTGTTAAGTGAATTACAAACTTCTTAAGAACAAGAACTGCCTCTTGCATTATGTGAATCCTCTCTAGTATCCAGTACAGTGATTTGGTACAGGGTGCTCAATATATAATAATCAATTTTATATTTTCCCACTTTATAGATTCAGAAAGCAAGTATCAGAGATGTTAAACAACACATCTGAAGTCCCACAACCAGTTAGCTATACTCCTTATTCTAGGCCCAGTGCCTGTTCCATTAGACCAATGGTTTCAATATTGTGTTCCATGGAAATCTTGGAGGTCCATAGAGTTGTGCAGGCAGCATGAGAGGGAGGTAAAGTGGAGAGCACACAACTGCTTCAATCAGAACATCTTTACATTTATCCATTTTACATATTAAGATTTGTGTCACATTTTACCTAAATCAATGACTGTGCTACTATGTTTTTTAAGAATAGGCAATCATTTATCCATGCTAATTTGTAATGTCTTTTGTGATGAAAAATAATATTCACTTGAGGGATGAAATTGAAATGAAGTGGGTGAAGAGAGAAAGCAGAAAACAATAATAGTAGAATCAGTTAAAGCTGGTAGTTATGAATAAAAATCAGGTCCCCAGACCTTTAGGTGCTTGGCAGGGCAAGCACATTGCACAACTCCTGTTGGCACCATTTACATAGAATGGAGCAATTATGCCCCAAGGGTAGGGACTCAATATACCTAGAAAAGCACTCATGAAAAATGTCTCTGAATCATGATAGATACTCAGAATATACAATACAGATTTTTCGCATCATACACAGTTAATAAAAACTATTGTTAAGAGTTTCAAGATGATTACTACTACTATTTTGGAGTCCAACCACCTAGCAGATTTTGTTGCCTTAGTTACTATTCGAATTTTTAAGCTCAAAATGGGATGAGAGAAAAGAAGTATGTTTATGAGTGGGGGCTGAACAAGAATAAAGTATTAATACTGGTGTGTCACTGCAAAAACAAGTACAGAGGACACAAATAGGCAATTCACAAAATAAGAATGGCCAAATAGTACATAAAAATGCTCAATCTCACTATTAAGCAATGAAAAATACAAGTAAAACCAAGTGATATTTTGTGAAAATTAGCAAAAAAAAAAGTGGATAATAGCCATAATTGGTAAGATTCTGGGAAATGTATACTCTTGCACATTGCTTGTAGGAAGATAAACTGATCTTTAAAACTCTGGAGGAAAATTTAACAATAAATAGCAAAGTAGGGCCAGTTGCACTGGCTCACGCCTATAATCCCAAAACTTTGGGAAACAGAGGCAGGAGGATGGTTTGAGGTCAGGACATCAAGACCAGCCTGAGCAACATAGTAAGGTCCCATCTCCACAAAAAATTTTTTAAAAGAGCCAGACATGGTAGCACACACCTTTAGTACCACCTACTTGAAAGGCTGAGGAGGGAGGATTACTTGAGGCTGGGAGCTAGACACTAGCCTGAGCAACATAGTGAGATCCCCGCCTCAACAAAAATAAAATAAATTAGCTGAGTGTGGTGGCATGTACCTGTGGTCCCAGCTACTTGGGAAGCTAAGGCAGGAGGATCACCTGAGCCCAGGAGTTCAAGGCTGCAGTGAGCTATGATCACACCACTGCACTGCAGCCTGGGTGACAGAGTGAGAACCTGTCTCAAAAAAAAATGAGCTAGGTGAGGTAGCTGATGCCTGTAACACCAAAAGTTTGGGTGGCTGAGGTGGGAGTCTCATTTGATGCCAGGAGTTCAAGGCCAGCCTTGGCAACATGGTGAGACCCCATCTCTACAAAAGTAAAATAAAATAAGTTAGCCGGGTGTGGTGGCACATGCCTGTGGTCCCAGCTACTCAGGAGGCTGAGGCACAAGGATCCCTTGAGCCCAGGAGTTGGAGGCTGCAGTGAACTGTGATCACACTGCTGCACTCCAGCCTAGGTGACAGAGCAAGAGTTCATTTCTTTAAAAATAAATGTAGTAAAGGTATTCACATTTTGCATTTCTTTTTACTCTAGTAATTTGTCCCGTAGAAAGAATCACAAATGAGAACAAGGATGTATGCAAATGAGTCTTCACTGCAGCATAACTTGCCATAGAAATATTGGAACCAGTTTAAAGAGAGGATTGATTAAAAAAATTATTGCATATATATACAGCTATTAAAAAGCATCTTATAGGAGAATATTTAATGGCATATGTTTTAGTCCATTTTGTTTTGCTTTGAAGGAATGCCTGAGATTGGATAATTTATAAAGAAAACAGGTTCATTTGGCTCACAGTTCTACAGGATGTACAAGATGTGTAGAGTCAGCCTCTGCTTCTGGTGAGAGCCTCAGACTGCTTCTACTTATGATGGAAGGTGAAGGGAAGTTGGGGTGTGTGCAGCAATCACATGGTGAGAGAAGAAGCAAGACAGAGAGGAAGGAGGTGCCAGGCTCTTTTTAGCAACTAACTCCAAGGAGAACTAATAGAGAACTCACTCACCCCTGCAAGAGAGTGTTAATCTATTCAGGAGAGATTCCCCATGACCCTACACCTCCCATTAGGCCCCACCTCCAACATTGGGATCAAATTTCAACATGAGGTTTGGGGGGACAAATATCCAAATTATAGCAGCATGGAAAAAATTTTAATACACTATTTTAAAAATATATTGCGTTTAAAAGGAGGTTGCACAACAGTATATAGAGCATGAGTTTTTACAATACGCATGCTTCTGGTAATCATTAGGACTGTTCATAACTCTCATGCTCCCCTTCAAGGGACATTATATGATTGTGTATTCTTATCCCTTCTGACGTTAGGCACAGCCATATGATGTAACCAGGCAGTGTATTCCTATCCCCTCAGACGTTAGACACAGTCATATGATGTAACATTCCACGTGAGTGGAATGTTTAAGGGCCAGTGCTTAATTAGCCACATGTCCCTTTTCTTGCCTTATTGATCATGGAAGCATTTGTTGAGAAAGGTCTTTAGTCAACCTGGGTCCTTAAGTGACTACAGTGAGCAGAGACTCCTTGCCCATGTATATTGGACAATGTAGCATGAGCAGGAAAAATAGCTTATATTGCGTGAAGCCACTGAGATGCTCATACCGTGTGTGTGTGTGTGTGTGTGTGTGCGTGTGTGTGTGTGTGTGTGTGTGTCTGGGGAAGTGGCAAGAGGGAGAGAGAGAATGAAGAAGGAAGAGAGGGAGGAAGAGAAGGAAGAGAATTAGTTATACATGAAAGTAACAAATGGACTTGTGGGTGATTTTCATTTTCTTATTTTTTATACATGTCATCCAATTTTCAACATGAACATGTATAATTTTCTAAATTAATAAACATTATTTTATAGAGTAGTTTTAGATTTATAGCAAAGTAAAGCAGAAAGAACCAAGAAATCCCATGCAGCCCTTGCCTTCTCACACAAACATCCCCTACCAACAACATCCTCCACCAGAGAGGTATACTTGTTACAATCAATTAACTGATATTGACACATCAATATTACCTAAAGTCCATGGTTTACATTAAGGTTCACTCTTGTTGTTGTATATTCTATGGGTTTGAACCAATATATACTGATGTGTACCCACCATTAAAGCATCATTAGAATAGTTTCACTGCTCTGAAAACACCTCTGTGCTCTGCCTATTCATCCCTCCCCAACCCCCACCAATCTCTGGAAACCATTCATCTTTGGTCTACACAGTTTTTCCTTTTCCAGAATTTGGTTGGACTTATGCAGTATGTAGCATTTTCAGATTTACTTCTTTCACTAAGTGAAAAGATATGCATATAAGTTTCCTTCATGTCTTTTCATGTATTAGTAGATCATCTCCTTTTAGTGCTGAACAATATTCCATTGTTTGAATGTACCACAGTTTATCCATTCATCTGCAGAAAGACACTTTGATTGCTTCCAAATATTGGCAATTAAGATTGTCAATAACATCTGTGCAGACGATTTTGTGTTTTTCTGTAAGTTTCTAGTTCATCTGGGTAAGGAGTGCGATTGCTGGATCATATGGTCAAAGTATGATTAGTTTTGTAAGAAACTGCCAAACTGTCTTCGAAAGTGGCCGTACCATTTGCCCTTTTTACCAGCAATGACTGAGAGTTCCTGTTGCTCCATATCCTTATCAGCATTTGATATTGTCAGTGTTTGGTTTGAGGCCATTCTAATAGATGTTTAGTGGTTCATAATTCTTTTTTTAATTTGCAATTCTTTAATGACATATGTTGAAAATTTTTTCATATGCTTACTTGCCAACTGTATATCTTCTTTGGTAAAGTGTCTGTTTAGGTCTTTTAATTATGCACTTTATGATTCCATTTTCTCTCCTTTCTTAGCATATCAATTATACTTCTTTTTTAACTTATTTTAGTGGTTGTCTTAGAGTTAACAATATATATTTACAACTAATCCAAGTTTACTTTCAAATAGCACTATACTGTTCCACGGGTGATAGAAATATCTTATAATAAGAAAACATTCCTAACTCCCCCTCCCATCTATTGTATCATTGCTATCATTCATTTGGCTTATACATAAGCATATATATGATATACACATATATATTCATATATATACATAAGCATACATAATTGAATACATTGTTGTCATTATTATTTTGTATAAACTGTTATCTACTGGAACAATTAAGAATAAGAAAAACTAAAGTTTTTATTTTACTTTCATTTATTTATTGTTTTATGCTCTTCCTTTCTTTATGTAAATCCAAGTCTCTGATCTATATCATTTTCTTCTCTCTGAAGAATTTCTTTCAACATTTCTTTCAAGGCAGATCTACTGGCAATGAATTCTCTCAATTTTTGTTTGTCAGAGAAAGTCTTTATTTCTCCTTCACTTTTGAAGCATAATTTCACAGGGGCCAGAATTCTATGTTGGTGGGTTTTTTCTCTCAACACTTTATTTTATTTTTATTTCCACAGGTTATAGGAGAACAGGTGATGTTTGGTTACATGAGTAAGGTCTTCAGTGGTGATTTGTGATATTTTGGTGCACACATCACCCGAGCAGTATACGCTACACGCTATTTGTAGTCTTTTATCCCTCACTGTCTTCCCACACTTTCTGCCTGAGCCCCCAAAGTCTGTTATGTCATTTTTATGCCTTTGCATCCTCATAGCTTAGCTCCCACATATCAGTGAGAACACATGATGTTTGGTTTTCCATTCCTGAGTTACTTTACTTAGAGTAATAGTCTCCAATCTCATCCAGGTCCCTGCAAATGCCATTAATTCATTCCTTTTTATGGCTGAGTAGTATTCTGTCACATATATATATCACAGTTTCATATATGTCATATATACATATCACAGTTTCACATATGTCATATATATCACAGTTTCTTTATCCACTCATTAATTGATGGGTGTTTGGGTTGGTCCCATGTTTTTGCAATAGTGAATTGTACTGTTATAAACATGCAAGTATCTTTTTGTATAATGACTTATTTTCCTCTGGGTAGATATCCAGTAGTGGGACTGCTAGATCAAATGGTAGTTCTACTTTTAGTTATTTAAAGAATCTCCACAGTGTTTTCCATAGTGGTTGTACTAGTTTACATTCCCATCAGCAGTGTAGAAGTGTTCCCTATTCACTACATCCATGGTAACATCTATTATTTTTTGAAACTTTTAATTATGGCCATTCTTGCAGGAGTAAGGTGGTATTGCATTGTGGTTTTGATTTGCATTTCCCTGATCATTAGTGATGTTGAACATTTTTTCATATATTTGTTGGCCATTTGTATGCTTTCTTTTTGAAATTGTCTATTTATGTCCTTAGCCCGCTTTTTGATGGGATTGTTTGTTTTTTTCTTATTGATTTGTTTGAATTCATTGTAGATTCTGGATATTAGTCTTTTGTCAGATATATAGATTGTGAAGATTTTTTCCTACTCTGTGGGTTTCTGTTTGCTCTATTGACTGTTCTTTTGCTATACAATAGCTCTTTAGTTTAATTAAGTCCCAGCGATTTGTCTTTGTTTTTATTGCATTTGCTTTTGGGTTCTTGGTCATGAAATCATTGCCTAAGCCAGTGTCTAGAAGGGTTTTGCCAATGTTAGCTTCTAGAATTTTTATAGTTTCAGGTCTTAGATTTAAGTCCTTAATCCATCATGAGTTGATTTTTGTGTGAGAGGTGAGGACACAGTTTCATTGTCCTACATGTGGCTAGCCAGTTATCCCAGCACCATTTGCTAAAAAGGGGGTCCTTTCCCCACCTTGACTTTTTGTTTGCTTTGTCAACTATCAGCTGGCTGTAAGTATTTGGGTTTATTTCTGGATTCTCTATTCTGTTCCATTGGTCTATGTGCCTATTTTTACACCAGTACTATGCTGTTTTGGTGACTATGGTCTTATAGTATACTTTGAAATCAGGCAATGAGATGCCTCCAGATTTGAGCTTTTTGCTTAGTCTTGCTTTGACTATGCAGGCTCTTTTTTGGTTCCATATGAATTTTATAATTGTTTTTTTCTAATTCTGTGAGGAATGATCATGGTATTTTGACAGGGATGGCGTTGAATTTGTAGATTGCTTTTGGAAGTATGGTCATTTTCACAATATTGATTTTACCCATCCATGAGCATGGGATGTGTTTCTGTTTGTTTGTGTCATATATGATTCTTTCAGCAGTGTTTCGTAGTTTTCTTTGTAGAGGTCTTTCATCTCCTTGGTTAGGTGTATTCCTAAGTATTTTGTTTATTTTTTTGCAACTATTGTAAAAGGGGGTGAGATCTTGATTTCATTCTCAGCTTGGTCATTGTTAGTGTATAGAAGAGCTACTGATTTGTGTACATTAATTTTGTATCTGAAAACTGCTGAATTCTTTTATCAGTTCTAGGAATTTTCTGGAGGAGTCTTTAGGGTTTTCGAGATGAATGACCATATCATCACCAAACAGCGACAGTTTGACTTCCTCTTTACCAATTTGTATGCCCTTTATTTCTTTCTCGTGTCTGCTTGTCTTATTCCAGTTCTCAGAGGAAATGTTTTCAACTTTTCTCCATTCAGTATTATGGTGGCTGTGAGTTAAGTGAGATTGAAATGCTAATTTAAAAATTACCAACAAAAAGAGTCCAGGACCAGATGGATTCACAGCAGAATTCTATCAGACATTTAAAGAATTGGTACTAATCCTATTGATACTATTCCACAAGATAGAGAAAGAGGGAACCCTCCCTAAATCATTCTATGAATCCATTATAACCCTAATACCAAAGCCAGGAAAGAACATAACCAAAGAAGAAAACTACACACCAATGACCCTGATGAACATAGATGCTAAAATTCTCAACAAAACACTAGCTAATCAAATCCAACAACATATCAAAAATATAATCCACATGATCAAGTGGGTTTCACACCAAGGATGCAGAGATGGCTTAACATACGCAAGTCAATAAATGTGATACAACACATAAACAGAATTAAAAACAAAAATTACATGATCATCTCAATAGATGCAGAAAAGGCATTTGACAAAATCCAGTATCTCTTTATGATTAAAACTCTCAGCAAAATTGGAATACAAAGGACATATCTCAATATAATCTCAACACTTTAAATATTTTATTCCACTCTCTCTTGCTTCCCTGGTTTCAGAAAAGTTGGATGTAGTTCTTACCTGTGATCCTTTATCAGTGAGGTTGTTTTTCTTCTGGCTTCTCTCAAGACTTTTTCTTTATCTTTGATTTTATGAAGTTTGAATAATATGCCTAGGTATAGTTATTTTGGCATTTATCTTTTTTGGTGTTCTCTGAGCTTCCTGGATCTTTGTTTTGGTGTCTGACACTAATTTTGGGGAAATTCTCAATCATTATTGCTTCAAATATTGTTCAAGTTTCTTTCTCTCTTTTCCTCGCATTCCCTTATATATATGTCACACATTTTGTAGTTGTCCCACAGCTCTTGTATATTCTGTTCTTTTTTTCAGTCTTTTTTATCTTAGCTTTTCAATTTTGAAGGTTTCTATTGTCATAGCCTCAAACTCAGAGATTCTTTCCTTAATAATGCCCAGCCTACTTATAAGTCAATCATAGGCATTCTTCATATCTGTTATAGTATTTTTTAGCTTTAGCATTTCTTTTTCATTCTTTCTTATAATTTTCATCTCTCTGCTTACACTGCCCTCTGTTCTTGCATGTTCTCTACTTTTTCTACTAAAGCCCTTAGCATATGAATCATAGTTTGTTTATTTGTTTTTAATTCTTGGTCTGATAGTCCAACATTCCTTCCATATCTGAATCTGGTTCTGATACTTGCTAAGCCTCTTCAAAGATGTGTGTTTGGGGTGTGGGGGGGGGGGTGTTTTGTTTTGTTTTGTTTTGCCTTTTAGTATGCCTTGTAATTTTTTGTTGAAAGGTATACATGATGAACTGGGTGAAAGGAACTACAGTAAATAGAGCTTCGGTTAGAAGCCAATGCTCCTGGACTGTGAACTTCATCAGTGCTTCTCAGATTTTTACCCCCTTAGTGGGGACAAGATGGCTAGAGGGAGCCAAAGCTGGGCATTTCCTTTCCCCCAAATAGGTCAAGCTCTGATTAAACCCCAACAGGTTAAGCTCTGGCAAAATAGTTTGGCTTGAGGGAAAACCTTGTTAAGAAGCACAAAGTCCTCTGGTGTATTTCAGAATGAATCCTTTTCTCCTTTCCTTGCCAGAGGCAAAAGGGGATTTTTCTCCAAAATTCACTGTGAGGACCTGATAGTATTCCTGGAGGTAAAACTTACAAACGTGTGGGGAAATCCTATGAGTAAGTCCCCTGGAGTTTTTAATTGTCAGACTTACCCAAACTGAGCCTCCAGAAAGTTGGCAATTACAGTTCAGGTTTTCCTACCCTGTTATTGGTTCTCATAAAGGTTTCTGTTCATGGGCTTCTGTAGGTTGTGATTCTCTATACCCACCTGCCTGTCTCTCCAGTTACTGACGCAGTGGTTTTCCTTGTGACCTCACTTCTCTAATAGATCTAATAAGAGTTGTTGACTTCTCAGTTTATTCAGCTTTTCACTTGTTAAGCTATAACAGCAATGGCAAATTCTAAGCTCCTTACTTGTCAGACCAGAAACCAGAAGTACCTAGTGTAGTATTTATATTAAGAAAGAAAATAATGTTTTTAAAACGTGTGTAAAATTACCTCTTCCTTTTCTCATATACTCTGTCCTTTCAAAAGATTCTATATAATTTTCCTGAGCGCTTAAGAGGAGATTAGGGCAGTGTAACCCTGGGTAAATCACTTAGTCTCTCTTTGTTTTCCTTCTACCTCAATGACTTCTACTTTTCAATTTCCTTTGCAGACTTCTGTTCATCTCCCCTAGTGTCTCAAAGTTCATATGCTTTAGAACTTAGCACTAAACCTGCTCCTCTGTTCACCCTAACCTTTTTCACTAAGTGAGTTCATCCATTTCTCTGACTTTGAATGCCATTTCTACACTGCTGACTTCCAAATATGTATCTCTGGCCCAGACCTTTCCTCTGGGCTACCGAGTCTCCTATGCAGTTATCCACTTGATCGTTCCACTTGAATATCTCACATCTCAAACCTAAAATATCTAAACAGAACTCTTGGATCAACACTCCCACTTCTGTCAAAGCCTATTCCTTGCCCAGAACTTCCCATCTCAGTTAAAAGAAAGTGGGTGGTAAGGAGGAGGAAGAGGAGGAGACTACCATCTACCTAGTTTCTCAAGCCAAAAGCCCAGAAAATGTCTTTGCTTCTTCCCTTTTCTTCCCGCCCCACCTCTGAGCCATTAGACATGTCAGTTCTACCTATAAAATATTTCTCTCCACTTCTCCCTCCACATACATTTCTACCCCCCTATTCCAAGCCCCCACCATCTGTTGCCTGAACCATTTCCACAATCTCCTAATTGGTCTCCAAATTCTACTCTTGCTGACTTTCTAATTCATTCTTAATATAGCAGCAAGAATAATCCTAAGATATAGGTCATGACCCATAGCTATTTAAAGCCCTTCAGTGGTTTCCCACTGCACTTTGAAGAAGTCTTAAATCTATGCCATGCTTTACAAAGTCCTAATTGTTATAGTCTCTGCCTTGCTCCCAAATCTCATTTCATGTAGCTCTCCCATTACTTGCTACATTCTAGTCACACTGGTCCTCTTTCAGGTCCTCAAAGATGCCAACCTCTTTCAATCTCAATTATTTTGCATAGGCTCTTCCCTCTGCCTGAAATGTCCTATCTCCCAAGCTTCATTTGACTGAATCCATCTCCTCCTTCCTGTCTCAGTTAATACATCATTTCATCGAAAGGGCCTTTCCTGACTGCCCTATCTGAGGCAGAAAATATTGACTTCTCCTATAGCAGGTACTCTTCATCCACCTTACTATTATCTAGGACAATGATAATTTTGTTCAAGGATAGGCCAGGCAGGTTTGGCTCCTTCCCAGTTCTAGCTGGTAAATCTCAATTTGTCTCCAGCAATCATGATCATATCATGCACTTTTGTCAATGACTAGTTTAGGGATAGTCATGTGATGCAGATCTGACAAATTTCACAAAAAGTGAAGTCCACTTGGGACCTTTTTGGAAAGGCCTTTCTTGATGAGAAAAAAAAAAAAGAGAGAGACAGAAAATTAAACAACAATTTCCCTTGACTAGCTGTTGTGTGTCTACATGTGATGCTTACAATTGTGGAAGACATTTTACAACCATGAATAAAGCATTACTCATACACTAAGGATGGTAGAATAGAAAGATGCAATGTGCCTGGGTCCCTCATAAAAGTTGTATTGTATATCTGATTTAACCCTCGGTTCCCTACCTTCAGACTTCTCATTCAGTGTGATAACAAATCCCTTTTAATTTGACCCAATTTTGGTTTGGCTTTCTTTTACTGGCACCCAAAAGTTGGTCCTCACTTTCTTTTCTCTATGGCAACACCCTATTGGTTTTCTTTTAAACAAATCAAAATGGGTTGTTACTATATTTGTTAGCTGTTTGGTTTTTTGTTTATTTAACTTTCATGAGAGCAGAGTCTATGTCTGTCTTGTTCACCAGTATCTAGAACAGTATCTGGAACATAGTAGGCACTCAAGAAATATTTGCTAATGAATGACCAAATGTCACATCCACAGGGAGTATCAACTGGTTGGTTTAGATAGTACTAGTAGGATACAGAATATATACAAACACTAATAAATAAATTATGTGTCCTTTAAAGCTGATTTCCCAAAGAATCCTGATCCTGATTTTTACATTTTAGTTTCAAAAGAATGTAGATGGGGAAGATATTAAAATAGAGGGCTGAGAATTTTAGTTCTAAGAGTGCTTGCCCATCCACCAGGCAATCTATGTTTCATCATCCCAAAAAGACAAAGGGCAATTCTACTCTCAAAAGAAGGCAATCATTTCTAGGTCTCTACCACTCTAAAGTGAGTTCATGTTTCTGCCTGAAGCAGATCAGACACGAACCTGGATTATTTTACTTTTTTACTTTTTAAATCAACTTTAACTGTCATAAAAAGCATTCTCTTGGCTTTTCATAAATTCAAGTAAATCTAAAATTATGCCACAATCCCATAGATCATGTCATCTAGATGGCAAAAGAAACCATGTCAAGGGCATTATAGCTCATCCAACTTTGAAAGCCCTGACCAAGACAGGCCTTATGTGATATAAGTCAGGTCATACTGTGAGGTTGTGTCTTCTAACCAGAAAAACACCCCGTTGCCATGGTGCCTGATTCCCACCTTTATCACTGTTTCACTGGATTAACACAGTTATGTCTTCAGAAGTCCCCTATTTAAATGTGAATATACTTCCTAGGGAAGCTAATATGTAAATTTTTAGCATTCATTTTTGAACAGAAGACAAAGTCTCAAAGGAATCAAATATTATAAAAAACAGCTAAGCTTTAATGGATATGAGCAAAGAAAGAAAATTCTGGACATGGGAGGGAACATGGGCACTGGGAAGCTAGAGAAAGAAAGAGGGTAAACAAGATGAGGAAGATACCAAAATGGAAATTTAGTGAGGACTCAAAAATCACCAATCTGCCCCTGGGTCCCATATGGCCTTGTTGCTACCTAATTACTCACTTTTGACAAAAACTAGGGTATAAAACATCATTTTGTGTCATATCTGTCTCTTCATCTGTGAAATGGAGACTAGAGAAAAACAGGATAAATAAGAGTAGGTGATCCTAGCTATATAAATAGAAAGACAGATAAGGAAAATGACTAATGGAGCAAACAGATTAGAAAAGTACACATTTCAGAGGTCTTTTCTCAGTAGGGCTCATCTGGGAAACTGACCTAGGTTAGGGTATAATTGACTGAGGTGACTAAACTTCCTAGATGGTACAGTTTGCCTCAAGTCCTGGCTTAATTATTAACAGTGCCTCCTTTCACTCTCAAAGTGCCCAAGATTGGATCATAAATGATATGGTCACCCTTATGAATGACTGGTGATCTTTCATAAGGGTGGCCATATAAAATATCAGAGGTGTGCTCAGTTAGTAATTCCCTTCAGTACTCAAGATCTGGAGTGGCCAGAGTCCAAACTTATTGACTCCAGTTATGAGGAGCTGCCTGTGTGCCATGATGTAGAAATATTGGGAAGGATGCATCAAATGCAGGCCGCATCACCATCTTAACAGAGTGCTTCCCAAAGGAGTGGGTGAAAATAGGAATTTTGGAAAGCACAATGAGGCTACTAGTGAAGATACAAAAAAGGTAAAATGGAAGCATTAGAAACCCCTCAAAGGAAGCACTCACTCACTGCTCCTAGACATAGGGCTAGCCCTGATCTGTGTATTCAAGCAGCTATCAAGTCCTCCATTCCTACCCAAATAAAGAAAGTGTTTGGTTTAGGCAGTATCACTCAGTCACAGACTGGGTTGACATTCAGAGATGAGTCTCGCCGTTTATTTAGCCTTCACCTTGTTAGAAAAAGATTGGGCCTCATACAATGCTCAGTCCAGAACAGAAACTACAACAACCAAAAACAATTAATAGCCCATGCACAGAGAAAACACAATATGAACAAAACTGCTGTACTAATGTGTTAAAAAATAAAAAAGATTCATTTGATTATAAATACTGGATTCTAGTTCTCATCTTACAGCACCAGAGAGGAAATTGTTCTAAAATTGATAACCTGTGTTTTTCCTTCCTAAAGTTCATGTTCCCATTCAAATTGCACTAAATCTTTAGAGACTTTGCCTTCTGAGCCTAAAACCTATTTCCACACCTAATTCTCATATCTTGGTAAGTACTTGTAATGTATCTAGGAAATCAAAGACATAATTTCTTTTTCAATATATGCAAAGACATCCATCTCCTGTGGTTGAGGGGATGAGTTAAATGTTACAAAGAAATCAGAGGAAAGTGGATGGGGGCTTTAGTGCAGCTCCTTGCCCCTCTGGCACTGTTTTTATTTCCCTGTAATAGCACCAATGTGTAAGGGAAATAAACTAAGATTCTGGCCTCTTGGCTGCTCCCAGAACAAGACAGTGTTATTTTAATGTACACTAAGGAGAAGATGGGAAAAGAAAAATACAAAAGAGCATCAAAGCCCTCCCACCAACCCTTGCCTCTAAAGTCTCAAGCAAGAGCCCCAGCCTCTGCTATTCTATCTTCTGCTGTGTGCATAGTGAGCAGGTAATCAGCAAAGCTAATCAAAAATGCATTCATTACGGCAAAGCGGCAGTGGGTGAAAGCGACTGCAGCTTTCTTCTGGCAAGTGGTTTCTGGACTGGCACAATCCAACCTCCGTGGCTCTTTGGCAAGCCTTTTGCCTCCCCCTTCCCTCTCCCTCCCCCACCCATCCTAGCGGTCTCTGCCATGCCCAACTCTGCTTCTCCATTAAAGGCAATCTAATTCTTACAGTTGACAATTTTTCCTCCTCAATCACCACGACGTTGCTCTATGAAAGCTGTTTTCTGCCTAATAAGTCTTCTGGGTATTTTTATATGCCTTCAAAGGTGTTTCTTCACTTGAAAAATACATTTTTCCTTTGTTTTCAAAATAAGAAGCCATTTCTTGTCAGGACCAAACAAAATCAAATGCTGACAGCTTCTGCAAATGCAAATGCCTTTCCTGCTTCCTCCAACTTAGCAAAATGAACTCTGTCAGAGTCCCCAGAACCAAAAGAAGCTCAGAGAAACCTGTGCTAAAATGCACTTATGGGCCTCGAGCTGGTAACAATAAGAGCTAATATTACTGAGCATTTGTTACATGCCAGGCATAATTCGATGTACTTTAATTATCTCATTCAATCCTCACAATGTCCTTATGAAGGATTTGTTACTTATTATCATCCCCATTGTACAGATGAAAATGGTGAGACCCAAGGAGGTCGAATCAGTCTAATACTAGTTGTGGATGGGGCATTTTGAACTCAGACTGAGTGGCCCTTCCTTTAAGCCATCTACCATGGTTCTGATGGAAAAAGATGAGTATACCACTATACACACTGCCTCGTCCTCTCTCAGACAGTAAAGTTAACCCTTCCAGGCTATGAGATTGGCATTCAGTAAGTAACTATTTTCTGGGAGAAGTGAACAGTACTCCCTCCATCCCCTGAAAAAATAAATTATCTTTAGCTAAGCTAGAGAGAGAAACTTTTAAAAACAAAACAAACTTTTCTTTCAAGTGTTTGTTTTTCCCAATTAGTCTACAATGGTAGTTGAGTGGCCACTGAGCTTGTATGGCATAGAGGCAGCTATCCGTTCTCTGCCTTTTGGGAACACAGAAACTAGTTGGGATTTCAGAACAGAACACACACACACACACATACAGAGAGAGAGAGAGAATGATGTGGAGGCAGGGTGACAGAGAGGCTTCCTGGACTTGATTTCACATCTACCACTTAGAGCTATGTAACCTTGGGCAAGCCATTCAATCTCTCTGTGTGACTCATTTCCTCAGCTGTAAAATTGAAGTAATAATAGTACTTACCTCATAGGGGGCTATTAGGACTAGATAATCTAATATATAAAAGTACTTAGCACATGCATGGAACATAGAAAATACTTGATAAATAATAACTCATGCTACAATTTCTTTCCCCTGGCATGAAATTCATAGCTCATGTCGTACATCCAAGGTTTCAGTGAAGAAGCGATTGGTGGTAATTTGGAGCAAAGATGGCAATATCTATGTATGTTTTATTAACACTTCAACTTTGTCCCAAATAAAACTGGGAAATTTCTGATTCTACTTCAGAAGTATACTATGAAGGACTAATAGACACTGGGGTCTACTAGAGAGGGGAGATAGGGAGGGGGACAAGGGACGAAAAAATATCTATTGGGTAGTATGCTCACTACTTGGGCGACAGGATCATTTCTACCCCAAACTTCAGCATCATGCAATATACCCATGTAACAAACTGCACATGTACTCCTTGAATCCAAAATGAAAGTTGCAATTATAAAAAAATAACTACCATGAAAAGACACTAGATTGGAATACTGGGGATTTCAGAAAACCAGATATTTTCCATTTAAGCTCTGGTATCAGAGAAGGTTTGAAAAATAAACATCTCAAAACCATAACTTTTTATTCAAAAGCATCTACTCTCTAAATTCTAGGGGACTATGTTTTATTTTTAGTACAACATGAAGGAAACTACAAAAATTACAAAATAGCCCATTCTTTAACTTGAAAAAATGATTTGCTTCAGGGTTTCTTTAAGTGGCAAGCACCTGTCCTGGATTTAAAATAAGATTCAATTTATCTATATTCATTTTCCACTCAAATTTTTAGACGCATGCCCATTGCATAAAGCAAGATTTGCCCATATTATAAGGTATAGAAGCAAATTGCTGATGTCCATTTCCATTTGCTCAGCATTTGCAACCCAGCCTCTTATCATGCTGTGGCCAGCTACAGACATAGTCAGCCAATTTCCACAATCTTGAGAAACAGGAAATGTTATACTAACTCAGACCTTCAATTCTTCTCAACTGTCATCTGTCCCTTAATAGTAACATAAGGACTGCTTTCCACCAAGTACCTTGTAGAATATATGAATCACTTTTATCAGACAAAATACAGAAAAGAAGAGGGAAAGGATGAGTAAGTTTTATAAGTGAGGAGGCAACGAGAGAAAAGTTATTCTATCCTTGTCCCTTTCCAGATCCACTCTCCAGTATTCTCCACCACCTCTGCACCTCAAGAGGCACTATCCTAAGTGTAATGTATGGTCACTGCTATCTAAGAGTTTGCCAAATCTAATCCACCAGACACAAGGGCACTTGGGTCTGTTCTTTTTCAGTTCATCCATGTAATCAGAAACTTTTTCTCCCTTGTATTCCTCCTAATGTATGTACCATTATGTTAAGAATCATTAGATCTTGCTTTTGACTTAATTCATGTATTCACTCATTTGAAAAATAAATATTTAGCATCCATTAAACTCAATGCATTGTTATAGGTTCTAGGATTACAGCAGTAAACAGAACAGACAAAAAAAAATTCCCTCCCCTCATGGAGCTCACAAAATCTTAAACAGATAAACAAAATTAGCAAAATATCTAGTTAGGGTTAAAATGTAAAGTTTTACATTTTAGAGTTACAATGTGTATTTTACACTTAGAGTTAAATGTCTAAATTTTACATTTAGAGTTAAAATGTGTATTCCAATACCAAATTAGTTGGTTCCCTCAAGTTTCATCCTCTTTAGAAAGACAGTAAAAGGTTTATAGTTTTTAATGGGTTAGTTTGGAAATGTAAACATTCCATTGGTTCATGGATTTTTTCACCACGCTGCTCCTGATTCCAAGAAGAATTTGAGGTCACTTAAAGTAAAAGACACATAAATTTGTTGTTTTAGTTTATTACCCAGAAATCTAACTAGAGCAAAAATCATGTAATGTGTTGGAGGAGAAGTGTTTAAGGTTCAATAGTCAAGATCTCTACGGCTTTCTACTTGGGTAATTTGTCTGCAATTATTGGAAACGTCCACAAGGTGGTGGTAATGATGCCTTCGTTTATAACCATATCACAAGGGCAGGCTGCTATCACAGGTATAATTTACTTGAAATAAAGATACAGTGTACTTCTCTAACCATAAAATTTAGTTTCTCAAAATCCTTTGGCAGTATTCATGTTTAAAGAGCTTAGGGTGTTTTCCTGAAACTTCGTAAGAAAATTTAGATCTTGAGTGAGCCTATGAAAGCCGTATGTATGTATGTATGTATGTATGTATGTATGTATTTAAGACAGCGCCTGACAATGTTGCCCAGGCTGGAGTGCAATGCCGCGATCACGGTTTGCTGCAGCCTCGACCTCTCCAGTCTCAGGTGATCCTCCCACCTCAGCCTCCTGAGTAGCTGGGACTATAGGCATGCGCCACCACACCCAGATAGCTTTTGTATTTTTTGTAGAGAAGGGGTTTCGCCATGTTGCCAAGACTGGTCTTGAACTCCTGGATTCAAGCAATCCACCCGCTTCAGCCTCCCAAAGTGCTAGGACATGAGCCCCTGCACCTGGCCAGCCCTCATTTATTAATTCATTCAGCACACTTTTATTGAGAAGCCTCTGGGTACTAAGCATTGTACAAAGCATTTAAAAATAAATTTTGTGTTCACAAAAAAACACAATAAGGGAAGCATCCTATAATAAAAGGAAAAATCAATGATACTTTTCACATTCTAACTTGTTAATAATAGGAACTGCGCAATTTCTTTCCATTTAACATCTCTTGTGTAATAGATGCTTTTCAGCGTCTCTTTCCTTTAAGGTTCATATGAAATGCTTCTAATTTTGGTTTGAATGGAATATGGGGATGCTAATAGTACTTATCTCAAAGGGTTGTTGTAAGAGTCCAAAAAAAATACATTTAAACCATTTAGTAGAATACCTAGCATGAGGTAAGAAATAAACGTTAGCTATCATCATCATGATCATCATTGCCTTCATTATCATTGTTATCTTCCTTCTCATCATCATCATTGTTGTCATCGCCATCATCAGGAAAAAGTATCAAGTTAATCTGTATATACCAGAAATTTGAGTAAAGGAAATTCAAAATTGGGAAAGAGTCACTGCTTTCCCGTTATTATCAAAATGTGATAATGTTCTAAGCTCTTAAACACTACATTAAGAGGGAGGAAATGTTTGTTTTTGCTTTGTTCTGTTTTGTTCTGTTTTGTTTTGTTTTTAAAGGCATTGCTTCACAAAGACTTTCCTAGTGTGGTGCCTCTGTATATGGAATGATCTTCCCCCAAGGGAACTCAATTTGAGTTTAGATAGCAGGGCAGGTAGGATCTATAAGACCACTCTTTGGCTGGTTTCCTGCCAAGATACAGTGATTGTCTCTTGTTCTGTAACATGTAACTTCTCTTGGGACTGGGGCTACCCACTGAGGGAGGCTGGGTGAAGCAGTGAGGAACTGTTTGTACCTCCCTAGAGGAAGCCGCCTCATTTCCTGTGGACCCTGTAGGGCCCTTAGTGAATGAGCTTCCTCCCTGGAGCCTGGAGTCAAGGGCCCAGGTAACTGAAGAGGGAGGTGCTCCAGACTGGCCCATTCTTCTCTAGAGTAGGCACTGCCCTCAGTGTGACCTGTGCAGTCACACAGGGCTCCATGCTAGAAGGGCTCATGCTTGGATTTATGCACTGCCATTTCTGTCTTGAAATTCTTAAAAATGTTTAAAGAAGGTGCCTAGCACTTTCAGTTTTGCTCTAAGTCCTGCAAATTATGTAGCCAGTCCTATCTGCCCTGAAGAGTTTCCAAACACTGTGTGGGCCTTGTTCTTAGTTTCCCTCCTTCCTGCTACTACTTAGAGTCCATTTCACTCTCTCACCCTTGAGTCCAACTAAGTGTTGGTAGCTCAGCAGAAACCGGCTTTCTGCCCAACCCTGAGCTCTGGTGATCACTGTAGAGATATTTTCATAACTGCTGCTTCCTCTCGGTTAGCATTTTCTCTAAAATAAAAAAGAACATTAACAATAATACAAGGATAATATTACTTGAAGCACTGATAACCAGTAACAGGAATTGTAGGTAACTTGCGGCAAATTAATGGGGAAAAAAAAGGCAGCATAGGAAGTCAGACAGCCATGGCTTTTGCACTGGATTTGGGAACGTGACAGATATTCTGCCCTGTCGCAATTTCTTCAGCTGTAGAATGTCTAGAAAAGTAAAAGCAGCTGAAGTACTCCTAGAAAGTTCACATTTCCTGGTAATTCTACGATTTGAGCTAATCAACTTCACCAACTTGAATACCATAATATTAAGTGTATTGTAACAATGATCTTTCCCTCTCCCCTCTTCACCCTCCTCCCTCATCCCTCTCCTTTTCTCTCTAATGCTTTATTTGGAGATACAAATAAGATGTATCCCCAATTCACAGATCAAATCACTGAGTCTCAGAGAATTTAAATGATAGCCTGATGTCACATTCCTAGTAATTTTGGCAGAATTGTTATTAGAATCCAAGTTTTCAGATCCCTAGTTCAATACTCACATTTCTGAAAAGGTGTGTATAAACCTATTTGGTTTTTCTAAAACTCCTATTCTGAATACATAAGAGTTGGGTTCCTCAACAGTGGCACTATTGACATTTGGTGCTGCCTTGTGCATTATAAGGGGTTGAGCAGCATCTCTGGCCTCTACCCACTAAATTCCTGTAGCACCACCCTACACTGCCAGGAATCATGATCAAAAATGTCTCCCAAACATTGCCATTTGTCCTCCAGGGGGCAAAATCACATCTGACTGATAACCATTGCACAAGAGCAGTTCACTACTTAAGGGAAAACTTAAGCAAATCTTTTACTAAACTACAAAACTCCTTCCAAATTTCTAGTTCCACAAATTGGATTTTTTAAAACTAGGGTGTACCTGTATTTTCAAAGGATAAAATAAAACTGCTAATTTTAATTTTGTGGGTAATTGCCCAGAAAAACGTGGAGTGGTTAATATGCTTTTCTTTTTCCTCAAAATATTATGTTCATGAAATTGATGTCACAAAGACTCAACAGAATATGCCCACAGCACACAGATTATAACAGATTAAAGTTTAGGAAAACCAGCAATTGCAATTCCTCTTTAAGAATTAGCCACAGGCAAGTATCTTAAAATTCAAATGTTTCCAGTTATCTTTTTATTCCCCTAAATACTCTGAATTTTCTTTCAAAGCAGGAAACCCAAAACTCCCTACATCTAAAGGAGTGTTAAAAATACCTTATTCCTCAAGATGGCTAAACTCAAATCCCCAGCTGACAAATTAGGAAGCAGAAATTAGGAGGTGGAAATAGCAAACAAGCAGATAGCAAGTCTTCCATCTGGCCCTTAAAGCAACCACATATAAGACCTACATTGTCTCAGCTAGATTGACCATAGAAATTCGCATTCATACTGAGGTATTTTTATCCCGGTGAAAGGGGGCACTTATAATTGTTCCAAGACCATGGGCATAAACTGAATGGTCTTGGGCAAACAAAAATATATGATCACCCTAGCTTTAGACCATTCATAAAAATATATTACGGCCAGAGGTCTGCTGTATTAGTTAGCTATTGCTCCACAACAAGGTGCCCCAAACCTTAGTGGCTTAAAACCGTATCAGTCACTTATTCCTTGCTGATGGACAGATTGGCTGGGGTTCAGCTGATCTAGACTGGCCCCAGTAGTGCAGTGCTGTTACAGGTTGTAGTAGCTGGGGTGGCTCTGCTTCTCACTGTAGGTCTGAGTCAACTGGAGCTGCTCTGCTACACGTCTTTCATCTTTCTTAGGCCAGCAAATTAGCTGCTACATGTTCTTCTCATGGCACTGACAGAGCTGAAGATGGTAAGCAGATATGTGTGAGGTTTCCTAAGATGTAAGCTGAAATTGGTGCACTGTCACATTTTCCCACATGCCATTGGCCAGAGCAAGTCACATGGCCAAGTTAAAGGGCAGGAAAACAAACTGCCCACAATGAGGCCATGATAAAGATATGGATTCAGGAAAGGGTGAATAATTAGAGCTCTCATTCAATCTAACGTGTGTACTGCACTCATTCCAACCCCATCACCACCACCCCCACATATATATGCACCTCAAAAATGGGGGAAAAGTCTATTTGCCTTCATATGATGTTATCTGGCATGATGCTGACTCAGATCCTAACATCAGTCATGTAAGTTTCAGAATCCAGAGTCGATTTCCAATTTTCATAAGTACTTCAAAAAATGGAAACTTTTCCAGTTGAGTGTAAAGCATAACTCCTCAAACAATTGGCACCAAGAATTCCTCGACATCTCTAGAACTCTCAAATCTACTCAAACATGCAACCCTTCCCCAGGTAGGGCTGGGAGGAGGGGCTAGTTTTAGTTTAGGGGTTAATTTCTCCCTGACTTGCCTATGCTGTTTCCCAGTTATCATTTTTTAACCTTCCCTGAGGGGTAAAATGGTATACATTAACAAAAATGTCAACAATATTTTCTCTGGGAGGTAACCTGGAATAATTCACAATAAATTAACACTTCCCATCTGAGAGACATTGCAGCTTATAAGAATGTCACTTTGTGAGAAGTGGGAGTCCTCAAGCCATGTGATTTCCAGCTACAGTTTTCAAGCCCATTCAGAGCCTACCAGGGGATAATTACTTGCTAAGATGTAACCATCCCAGCAGAATGTATTTATTATGATTCAGTTCTATCCACATCCTCAGTATCACAGCATGAAGGAAACTCTGGTCTGGTGAATAAAACCCTAGAGGGATAAGAAATGCCAATCCTTACCACATGGCTGTATGACCTTGGGCTATTCACTTAACCACTCTGATTCCTCAGTTTCATAGTCTGTAGAGTGACACCTATCCCGGGAAGAATGTGTGGAGGAATCTCTAGATTTTTACCTGAAAGTCTCTAAAGCCTATTTGTCTAGAAAAGAAATTATTTCTATATTAGTTTCCCACACTGGACTCTCAATATAACATAACTCTGTTAAGAACAGAATTAAAATATCAGGCAGATGCATCTTGAGCTAAATTTAGGGGGCTGAGCTACTAAAGTAACAGAAGGATCTCACCATTGAGGAGTCTACCTACAACAGACCAAAGACAAACCATTTTGGCAAGTCTTCAGGGACCTGTAAACACTTGAAGAATAAAATTATTACCACCCACAATTCCCAGGGAGCAGGCCTTCAGGAAGACAGGGATGTCAGTGGTTATTATGATTGTTTCCCAACCTCCATATCTCTCTCCCTCATTGTGCATCAATCATGTAATTTAGTGGTGGTGGGAAGACTGACCCTACATTAAACTGCACAGATGGGTCATAATCCTGGTCTCCTATGTCATGGCTACTGGTTCAGGTAATTCAGGCCTAAGCATGGCATTACATGGACACAAGATTGGATCACGAATAGTCATATGATTCACTGCCAACTGATACAAGATGATGTGACATAGATATGAAGCCAAGAAATCCTACAGCCATTTGGCCGTCTTGAGGGAAGCAGAAAGGAGAGAGGAAAAGAAATTAGGTTTTTGATGAAATTGTTGAACTATTGAGGCTAATGAATTCTCAAGTCGGCCATACCTTTGGCCTTTCCGGTTATGTGAGACAATGTGTCTCCCTTAGTGTTTATATCAGTTTTAGTGGATTTGTTCTTGTCTGCAGCATGAAGTATTCTAACTGATATCAGACCATTCAAAGCATGGTCACTAACCCTGAGGGTGCTTAAAGGAGGTGGTGTGAAAGTGTTTAGTCCAGAGAGGAAGGTGTTGGGAGAGCGGTACAAAAAATACCAGGTCATCTCCAATTAATTGCTCCTCCAAATGGCTCCTGGGGATGTCTTCAGAGAATATATGGAGTTCTAAACACTCTTATCATGTATAAAAAGCAAGCTAATCTGAAAATAATTTAGGACAAACAATTGCTCCCATGGCCACTGCTTGCTTGGTGTAACTGTCTCCTTCTAGAAGTTTCAGTGGATCAATTACTGGGCATATTAAATCCAAATTAATAAGGTTTTTCCTCTGACTCATAGATACACTTCCAACAGAAGCAGCTCCAGCTAGGCCTGTGTCTGAAATTTTAGCTTCTCAGGGATGTAGATGTATTCAACAACATAGAGGCCAACACTTAGATAGAAGATTTCCACAGAGGTTTCTGGAGCGGTGATATAATGGAGAAAATGGAACTGTAGATAAGTAGGTCAGAGGACCTAAGCTTTCTTAGAAGTCATACCCAACCTGAATCTCCAGATATGGCTAAATTCTCTATTCTTCCCAAATAATCTGGAAGTGGCAGTGCAAAAGATGGTCACAAAGAATCTGTTGTATCTAGCTTAGTTCCTTTATTAGAGTCTAGGCTAAAGTTTGGACAGTTTTTCTAACCCCAAAATAATCTCACTTCATGGAATCATAGGATGATCAAACATAAAAGCAAGAAGGGTGCTTAGAAATCACTTTGTTCTATCCTGTGTTTGTAAGGGTTTGGGATAAGGGAAGTACCTTGTTTCAGCTATTTAAACACCATCCTCTGTGCTGCCATGGTACCTGGTGCTTACCATTTTCAGAGCACTTGTCACATTGCATTGTCATTGCCAGTGAATACATCTGCTCCTCCTTTGAACTTGAAATTCATGAAAAGCAAAAACTGTTTCTTGCTTCCTTATATTCCTGGTACTTAGCAAAGTTTGCCATATAGCAGGTGGTCAATAAATGTTTGTTGAAGAAATCAAAGTATCAAGTCAAATGGTTAGGAAATTATGCTCCCATTAGGCAAAGGATATAGTATCTTGGTTTCATTTTCTTTGAAGGGTATAGCAGTTTCGTTCCAATGAAATAGGATGATTTCTGTTGTTTTCCTGATTTTTATAAAGTTAGCAAGTATGAGGCTCAATGTATGGTGTAGATCCACTCTTAGAATTCTACTGGCCAACAGTTCTCTGTGCTTATCCAAGTGCACCTCTCAAGCCTGAAACAAGCACAAAGCTCATGAAGAGAAGTACACTATTTACTTTTTGATAAAAACTGCAATGGTTATTTTCTTGCCATTTAAACTATATCATAGAGCTCATTTAAAAGTACAAATCGTAGGTACTAAGACTAGGAGGTAATCCTAAATCCAGTAGGGATACTCTTAACCACAGAGGGAGAGCTAGGTTCGGGGCTTTGTTGGCAACTTCTGGTGGCTATGATGCTGCTAGTATAATATCTAACCCCTCATTGGAAAATCAGATTTGAAGTTTATAAAGTGTCTCCCTGCTCTTTTGGGTGAGGGATTGATTGCTAAAGAATCTGCATGTATTATACAGGCTTTTCAACCAACAGCAATATGCTTAGTCTACCACTGTGCCCCTGCTGGCACAGATGAGACTAGTCCAACTCTGCCAACAGCTGCCACTTACAGCTAAAAATTGAAAGAGTGGCAACAGATAAAAGAGAGGGGGAAAAGGTATTGGGCAGGGGAGGTTGAAAATGGAAGGGACGGGTGGCATTTACATTCATGATTTCAGTGGAGGGTTTTCAAGTGTATAGGCACCAAAATATTTTTCTGCCTCTCATCTTTAGTTACTGACCCACCCTCATCACTCTTCAAGCCAAATGACAGTGAAGATGGCCACAGATCTTGTTCTTCCACCTCCTCTTACAGCTGATCAAGCATGGGTGGGGACCTGGCTACTGGGGATGTCTTCAGAGAATATATGGAGTTCTGGAGTGAAGTGAGACATGCTGAAAGTCACTTTCCCCTGGTACAAAATATATTGTTCACTCACATGAAATCAAAACTAAAACCTCCTCATTAAAGTTATTCCTTTGGGACAAGGCATTGAAGGTTCCTATTAAAATGCAACTGTGTTATCTAAAAGGAGAAACACCTTAGTGCCTGGCAAAGAGTAGAGGTTCTTTAAATGTGGCATTTTTAATATTAAATTTTCACTGCCTGCCATTAGAACCTTAGTAAAGATTGTCTCCTGGGCCTTTTGAGGAGCTACAATGGAAAGATTTTAATGTGGAACATTGGCGTAGACTTGATAGCAGAGTCTGAAGTTATGTGAAATATGAGGAGAGAGGAAGATGACAGCATGAGGAAACTGGGGGGACAAGAGGGCACTTTTAGCAAGTGAGAAAGAGGGGAGGGAGTTTGCAAATTAACATTTATTGATTTTTCCCTGAGGCAGGCACTGAATTAGATGTTTTCATATCAATTATCTTACTTAATTTTCACAATTGCCTTATAAAGAAAGATATTAATATTCCCATTTTGAAGATGAGAGAACTGGGGTTCAGATTAACAAAGTTGTCCAAGGTCACACACTGCCTGTATGTGATGGGACTTAGACTTGAACCTGGACGTGTATGCCTCCTAAGCCCATGTTCCCGAATAATGCTATGTCCCTGTCTACATTTGGCAGGGGGTGACCAACCTTATCTCTGCTACCCGCTTTGCCCTAATGCTTCTTCCACTGAAAAGATGAGTCTCCTCGGACTCTCATGTTTCTCCTTCACTCCTGTCCATGAAATATCAAAATGGAGACAAAAGATTTCTATGGGTGGTAGGTGGGAGGAAACTATGCATTATCAGAATGAATAGAAATTCGGGAAGGGCCTAGGACAATTTTTCTGGTTTGAAGCCATTTTGTTCCATTGTTCCAGGCTCCAGCCTATGTCTTGCCAAATCCAAAGTTCTGGAGCAATTGATGTACTAGCTGGGCTCCAGGGTCCTTCTATCCCCTGTATATTCCCAATTGTATCCCTAATGTATATCAGTTCGCTTTACACTGGCAGGAAAGTTCATGTTCCACTTAGACCAGGAGGAGAGGATATGAAAAGGAAAATAGCAGGTGTGGGGAGGATAAAACCCATGCCTTCTACAGTAACTGTAAAGTAAAAGTGAAAAACGTAAGAGATAAAGAGGATTCTTTTTCCTCATTGCAGGAGAAAGGGGCTAGGGAGAGGGGTCGATAGCCCAGGAGGTTCATCCGCAACATGCTATGGAGAAGGCCACCCGTCACTGAAATCCGGTCCGTACTGTAGGATTTCATATGTTCTTTGCTCGCCTTAGAGCAGAGGGGAAGAAGTCAGAAAGAATTGATAACCTCTGAGGTCATCACTCAGGGACCTAGGCTGCTAAGTCCAGAGGCAACACTAAGGGAGCAATGCAGCTAGGTACAGTTTTCTCCAACCTCAACTTTCAATCCCCACCCCCAGACCAGCTCATTTCCACACCTCCCTCCTCCTTGGTCAGTGAGCCTGAGCGTCCTTTTCATTAACCTTTTAGTTACTAACTCCACGCACATACTTTTTCCTACGCCCTCCAAAGAAGTCAGCCTCATACTGCCCATCACTGCCCAGCACCGCCCACCCCATGGCCCCGCAAGCCGGCCTCAGCACTAGTTTAAGGGGAGGGACACGCCTCCCAAAGCTGCGGGGATGGGGGTGGGGGTTGCTCACTGGCCCTCGGATCTCTGCTGTAAAAGCGGAGCGGTAGAGACCGGGCATGCGCAGCATCTTTGGGCGCATTGTGATGGGAACTGCTTCTCTGAGTCTCTACAAAGACTCTGGAGTAACCACTAATGACCCTCCTAAGGCCCCCCTTCTTTAAGACAGACACACAAACACAGAGGCAATGCAGCTTTTTTTTTTTTTTTTTTTTTTTTTTTTTTTTTTTTTTTTTGAAGGGTGGGAGGAAGTTGCAGTTTGAAAGGTTGATCCACGTTAGGAGTGGTGTATTTCTATTGATCCCATCTCCCGTGTTGACAAATGCCAGCACCTAGGCTTTGCAGTCCGGGGCTGCAGTTTGCAGTAGAGCTAAGCGGTGTGCGGCTTTAATTCCACGTCAGATCAACTTTGATCAATATCCCCCTACCGGCCCAATTGGAAGAGCCCAATTCACCGGCACTGAGCCTTTTCGCTCTTTCCTTCCCCCCCCTCCCCGCCCCCCGCTTTAGACCTACCATCTTTTGCGGGGGGGACGCGGGGAGAGTCTCAGATTGTCTTGATAATTTATTCTTTCGTTCTCTTTCTTTTGCTTCTCTATTTTTGTTTTTCAGTGTTTTGCTTGTTTTGTTCTGTGTTTTAGGTTTTTATTCTCTCTCTTTCTCTCTCTCTCTCTCTCTCTCTCATCCTAGGGAGAGAAATCGCTTTGGCAAACCCAGCTTGCAGCCAATGAACCCGCCTTCCAGATTGGTGTGAAGACAGAAGTGAGGTGGGGGGAAGGGAGGGGGTGTGAGAGATCCTGGGAGTGAGAGGGAGAGAGAGGGAGCAAGAAAGGAAGAGAGAGAGAGCGAGAGAGAGAGCGAATAAGAGAGAGAGTAAGAGAGAGAGAGAAGAAGAAGAGGAAGAAGAGGAGGCGGCGGCAGCGGAGGAGGAGGAGGACTAGTGTGGGGTGGAAAGGAAGAGTGAGCGAGAGCAAGTTAAGGGGAGGGGGTGTAAGAGCCAACGAATTCTTTTTCTTTTTCTATTATTTTGACGACTCCTGAGTTGCGCCCATGCTCTTGTCAGCTTCGTTTTAGGCGTAGCATGGCCAGGCAGAAGAAAATGGGGCAAAACATGCTCCGAGCGGTCTTCTTTTTAGTCCTGGGGCTTTTGGGTCATTCTCACGGAGGATTCCCCAACACCATCAGCATAGGTAAGCGCAAGCGAGCCAGTCGGTCGGTCCAGGCTCTCCCTCACCCGAGACCACTGCCCCGGCAGGGCTTTCGCTGCGGTGGGTCCCTGTCTTGTATGGCCTGGGAACTGGGACTGGGGCCGGGGACCGGGCAGAGATGGTGCGGGGCGGGGGGCGGGGCGGGGGGAATCTGATCCTCAAAGAGGTGGCTGGTCTGAAGAGCCTCTGGGACAAGAGAGGGGTCTCCTGGGGATAGTGGGAGTAAAATGCTAGGTTTTCCGAGCTGAGAGGAGCACCGGAGGCGAGCAGGAGGCTGGGATGCTGCAAGGGGGTGAAGAGTCGGGGTTTTTCAGCTCGCTGCTCTGGACTTTGCCATGGCGTGCGTGCAGCTCCTGGAAGTTGTCCCAGGGTGATGCCGACTGTCTGGCCGCGCCAGGGCGCATAACCCGGACCCGGGGTGCTCAGTCCGGGGTCTCCGGCTGTCGGCTGTCGGGAGACAGGCTGGTGCTGGGGGAGGTGGAGCCCACTTTGGATCTCCCAGACCCGGGCAGCAGCCGGAGTCGGTGGTGGATGGGGTAGGAGGCGGAGGTGAGACAAGGAGCTGAGCGGGCAAGCGGCGAAGTCACGCAGACCACGAATTCATGAATTGCCGCTGTGTCTGTCTGGAGCCCGGCTCCTGGGCTCCTGGAGGGAGTTATCTTGGCTTCTGTCTGTATTTACAAGTCTAGAAGTTAGAATTTTTGCCATTACTGAACCAGCCCCCTGTATTGTCATGGGTGAGGGTGGCTATGGGGAACGGGTTGGGGTAGCAGGGGGAACAATATTGTTTTTCTTCCCAACCTTTTCCTTCACACAAGGAAAAGATGACCAGCTGTGCGGATGCGGGGGGAGCGACTAGAAAAAAAAGAAGGCTTCCGCCTAAGAAAGAACCAAGTCTCACTCTTGGTTGCATCGTCCTAACCCAAAACAGCCCCCTCTGCTCCCTTCTCTCTAGCCTCTTCTTTTCAGTCTAGAAAATTCAGGTTTCTCTTGGCCAAAATCTGAGTTCACAAGTCTTGAAAGACACACAGGTTGAATATCAATCCTCAATCCCACATCCCAGGAGCATTGAGAGGTATCCGGTATCTATATTGTTCCCCAGTTTCTAAATGGCCCTAGGGTGGGGGAACACCAGCCAAATCTCCGTTCCCTTTGCTTATAGGTGGACTTTTCATGAGAAACACAGTGCAGGAGCACAGCGCTTTCCGCTTTGCCGTGCAGTTATACAACACCAACCAGAACACCACCGAGAAGCCCTTCCATTTGAATTACCATGTAGATCACTTGGATTCCTCCAATAGTTTTTCTGTGACAAATGCTTGTAAGTAGATCTGCTTTTCCTCCCTTTGGGACGTTGGGGACCTCATTTGCATCTTTCTTGTGGCACTTAGGGTCTGTGTGTGTGCTGGGAGATGACTGCCTCAGTAGATATTTTAGGGGCTCTGATCCATCCGGTTTCATGCTGCATAAATCAACTCCAAAGGATACTGCTGAGGGGCTTAAGACAGTAGGAAAAACTCAAGACAGTGGGCAAAAGTCTGCTCTAAATAGTGTTTGATGCAAAAGTTTCATTTTCCTCCCTGCTAACCTAGTGTGTTCCTTCTCCAACACTCTCTCTCTCTCTTTTTTTTTAAACTGGGGGAAAAAAAAAGAAAGAAAAAAATAGCATGGTTGTTCAGAGAAATTTCTTCAGATGAGATTAAAAAAAGAATCAGCAGCTTCTTGATTGAGTCAATTCAGGATGTACATCACTTGACTGTTAAAGCTAGTGCCTGGCTGTAGGAACGAGCTGAACTTGACAATTGCCTAATGTGTAGGAAGCAAATATGAGAAATTCTGCAAACAAGTGACCTTGAGGGGCAGAACAGGCTGGGTTCCCTGGCCTCTTTCTGTCCTCAAATATTACCTTACTTACTGAGAGAGCTCTGATAGGAACTGATAAGACTACAAACTGATTGCAAGTGATGAATGCCTAGCGAACTGAGGGGAAGGGAGAAAATGGTGATCAGGTGATGATTTGGAAAACTAGTTCTGCCTCTCCTAGTGTTGTTCACCCCCCATGATCGTTAACGACAACACAGTTCTTAATTTAGAGCAAGGAGGGGGCAGGAGGAGAGGAGGCTTGGAGCAGGAAAACTGAATATGGAAAGAGAAGTAATTCAGCCCCAAAACCGGTTCTGAAATCCCTAGCTGTACCCCGTGATTATTCCTCTGAAAGGGGGACATTTTCTAAAATACAACCAAAGAAACCTAAATGGCTAATAGCCTGTTGGACATATGGTTTTACTTGAATGGAATGTTTCATGAGAAAGACTGAGAATTCTTCATGTAAGCTTATTTCACTAAAAGTTTTCACAACAATGAGGCTGAATATGGTATAAAATATGCTTTGCTTTTATGGCTGATGTAGTTTGGAATTTGGGGTTTTTTTCCTTTCTCTTCCAAGGGAGAAATGATGTTTATGTTTGGATGGGTGAAACTTTGTATATGACTTTCTTTAAATCCTTCTGCCTCAAAGGATACATGGTTTCCAGAAACTATCGAAAGGGTCTCTCTCCAAGGGCACAGGTTCCTTGGCTTTGAAGACTTGGGCCAAGGGGTTGGGGGGGTGACATACTCTGCAAGAAATATGACAGTTATCAGCTTTAAGAAAATTTCAGCTGAAGATACAGATCCTTATATGAACATGTTCTGAGATACTCCATATTTGACTTTCTTTGGCTTTCTGACATTGACAAAAATAGGAATTTATTAATTCCAGCTAAGTGTGAAAGTTACGAAATGTCTGTCTATACTTTGCATCTTATTTTGGTAATCCCAGCCTGTCTCCACAGCATTTACAACACACATCTGACTCTTAATCCTGCAGCACTGTGATCTTGTCAAGAGGCTGAATCTCAAATGCAGCTTCCTAAATATCAATTAGAACAGATTTAAAACTAAATACATTAAACTACCAGGGTTTATTTTCATTAATAATAAATAATATTTATTTCAACTCCCTTCAGTGTCTTTTCACTGATGAGAACTGGGATAAGAGAACCATTTGGTTTCTCAGAAATGATTGATTTCCAAGGTTTTTGGTCCTGTTCTTATGGTCAAACCAGATTGACACCCACCAGCCCTAGACTGTCAGAACCCCACTCAAGAAGCAATCAGAAATGATTCTTGCCATGTGAAAATCTCAGGTTTAGGAAAAGGGAATAAGTCATCCATATTGGTATTGAGTTGCCTTATTGCCTTACCTCTCAGGGCAATAAGAGAACAACCATGTGAAAGGAAAAGAAATTGATGAAAATCTCTCACCATAAATTCATAGCATTTCCACTTACAAGGCTGGGTTGTGGCTAGGGGCTTGAGAGTTTGGGAGAAGGAGTGTAGCTCACTGGGCAACAAGAAAAAAAAACGAAAACGTGACCTTGCCCTTAGTTATGTCAAATACACATGTATGCATGTACAGACATACGAGGAAAAACAGCTAGAAAAACCAGTGTTGTGTATCTAGCTGCCTGTTGCTTTCTCTGAAGACAGAGGAGGAAAGCTGTCATCTTCTCTGGTCCCTGAAACAGACATCTCTGAATGTCACAATCATTGAATGGGGGCCAGATCTCAAAGCTGTCTTCAGGCAGCTGCTGCCTGGTAGCTTAGTATGAGAAAGATGACTCGTCTAACCATAGTCTTTGAATGCAGAAACCAATGATTTCAAGGGGCCAAAGAAGCCCTGGAGGTGTTTCTCATTTCTGCCCCTGGCTTTGATTGTTCTTTTTCTTGTGGAAGTGGAGATCAAATATTTCCAACTGGCATGAAATTCTGGTTCAGTGCTAGAGCCTGACAGGTGACCCCCAGGTTCCACTCCTCCAATTGATCGCCCTGATTGTGCAAAGAAAAACCTCTGTATCCTCTGGCCTGCCCTTTTCTGGAGACCTAGGGAGAATTCCAGAAAACCACAGATGAATCTCAATCTGGCCAACCACCTCTCCTATCTGTTTCAATATGGAACGGGCTGCAAAAATTAAAGAAACTTTCCCTTATTCCTAGGCAAAATTCCTAGTTTCAACTTTCCTTAGCACTAGAATTGATCTCTTCTCATGATCTGTCCTGCACCCTCAATCCTGAGGCAGGCACACACTTTCTAGGGTGTAGGTATGCAGGTAAACAAATATACAAAGAATAAGCAAAGGGTAATTCCTTCATGTATGTGTCCCTGTTCTCCATTCTCCCTCCACATTACCCACCCCTACAACCTCTGACAACCTATTTGAAAAGTTTCCTTGTGATGAATCCCAGGCATCAGTTATTTAAAGACTCTTCTTCATCAGAAACCAATTCTTTTGCATAACCCCCAAGAGGTTTGCTTAAGACAGACTCCAACTTTATTCCATGTCTTACAAGGCCAATAAGAGCCGCACTGGCTTTGAAAGGTGGTTAATTTGGGATCTCAACTCAGAGATGGATTGAAGTTTATCTAAGAGGCTCACCTGATTTGAAGCACATGTTCCCATTTCGTGGGAATTTATAGAGTTTGCTGCCTTACTTTTTAACTTAGCTAGATAACCCCAGAACCAAGAATGGTGTGAATATTTTGACTTCAGGATACATACATTCATAGACACACAATCAGTATATATGAAAAGAGATATATACACATGTAAGTTACATGTTTGTTCTTTAAAAAACAGATTTAATAGTCCTAAGGCTTTGGGGGCAGGGATATGGAAACACCAAGGGATTGATGTGTCCCATTGTGTGGCTTTGCTGTCCTGGTTCCTCAGGAAATGTCGCCGATTCCCTTGAAGTCCCCTCCTGTGTCTTGCTGCTGTGCACTTGTAGTGCACTCCACACTACACCGCCCCAGCCTCTGCAGTGTCAGCTCATTAGCACACAGATCTCATATTCCCTCTCCGCACTGTCATTGCAAAAATTGCTGTTGTACACCTTTACAGCCAACAAATGTGCTTGTGGATTACGCACTGTTTGCAAGAAGCAGGGAAAAGGCAAATGTAACCTTAAAGGTTATTCACCACGGAATTGTGCTCTAAACGCATTGGCTTAAATAAAAATCTGTTGATGGAAGCACAATGGTGATGGTGAGATTGAGAATAGGACTTAGGAGTGCAGACTCTAATGGAGTCCCAAGTAAAATTCCTTTTGCTGGCTAAACCTAATCAGATGCAAATTTTTATTCCATTAATTTTTTTCAAGCCATTTGAAATATACCTGCTGAGAATACACTCCTTTTATAACTGAGCGCATTTCACTACCAAATATACTTAGCTGAGACAGGTTTCTTTCTCTTTCCTACAGAGTCACAATCTAATTATCTAATTATTCTAATTGCCAAAATCAATTTAACTATTTATGTCCATTTGGGAAGGAAATGTCTCCCTTGATCCTATTCTTTGCAATTTGGTGGGTTTTGTTTTGTCTTGGTTTGGCTTTGGTGTCTGTCCTTTCCATGTAAGATTTGGAAACCAGGTGAAGACTCCTGGGATCAAGATCAAGGCTCCTTCCCTTAAACAGATTTTGCCATACTACCCAACATTGACTGCTCTGGCTCCACTCCCTCCCTCACTCCCCCTCTTCCCTGCCTTTGTGCCTTTGCTGCTCTCCCTCTCTCCTCTGTCTGCTGGCCAGCCTTCAGTAAGCTTGCCGGCTTAGCTCACTTCTCAGCCCGTCTGGCTTAGCCCCCTGAAGCACGAAGACGTTGCCTTAGTGGTGCCAGTCAAAAATTTAAGTCACCTTTTTACAAGGTTTATTATGGTTTTTAAAATTTATTTTTCATAGGGTGGGGGAGGGAAGAAGCTGATGCTGTTCATTTGGGCCATAAAAATAGATGGCAATCAGCAGGCTGTAAAGGTGAGCTTCCCGCAAAGTGTATTACCTCCCCTAGAAGGCAGCTTCCTATTGATACACTAAATCAGGGGGGAGAGCAGCAAGAAGGGTTTGAAGGAAAGGAATAAGGGGAATTATTTTGTTCTCCATCTACATTTACTGCAAAATGGGCCATGGTTTTTCTTCCTCTCTGCAATTTTAACTTTTTTCCCTAAAATGAAACTAGTTTTTCACATTTTCCTACTTCTGCCCCTACAGAGGTAATTTCCTTAATTCTGCATTTCCCTCCCTAGTCCCTAAGATTGAGTGATAATAGTGGAGGATCGATGAGCTTTTTGTTATGTTTTGGCTCCTTATGTATTTTTAAATTTCATTGTTATGGGTAGTCAGAGGTGATTGGCTGGTTTCATTTTAACAGATTGAAAAATAAACGACACTCCTGAGGCATCATTATTTGTCTTCCTTTGTGGATAAGAGATTTGTCATTTTTATACAGTTGGTTTAAGGGTTAAATGATGGCATAGATTTTAAGAGAGGGTCAGAATTTTAGAAGATAGAATTCCATAACTTTGGGGGAGACTAATAAACATGCTTATCCAGATGATTTCCCTATCAATGTCTTAGATAGAGACTGCAAAATAAATTTGAAGGACCTTTCATAAAACCATCTATCTTCAATGAAGGTCAAGCAAATAATCTGTATACTTTACCTGCTCCATTAAAAAATCAAGTTTTGACTTTATTCCTTTGGCTTTTTTACTTTGGGTCTTATTAGATAAGACCCGCCACCACAGGAGGGTGCAATTAAAACCCCAGGTGGGGGTGATAGGTATTCTTTAGCAGCACTGTGGGAGTTGTGCAGACACAAAAGGAATTCCCTCCAGCTTGGTAGTTGCTCAGAAACTGTCTGGGCTCCAGATACAGAGCTACAGATAGCCTCAGCCTGTGTGTGGGATGAGCCTTGAGCTAAAGCAGCAGCCCCTAAAAAGGGTCAGTCCTTGCCAAAGGTTAACATGGACAGAAATTGTCTTCCCCATATTTCTACGTCTTCTATTGCCATTATTTTCTTCTCTTGCTCTATCCGTCCAGTTTGTCTAACTCCCTTTTGCTGGTCTCTAACTGCCTACTCACTGACCAGCCCCTGATTCTGGCATACCATCCACACTAAACTTACCTAGGGACTATTTTCTACCCTAGACTTTTCCAGACCTAATTCCCAGACCTCCTCCTTCTCCACCAGAATATCCCTATTCTTGGTCCATCCTCCAAGGATGTAGAGTGGAGTAGGGCCTGCACTCTACTTTGGGGGTGACAGCTTTATATCTAATATAGGTATATATTTCATACATATGAAAGTGTCAGATAAATGGTAAAGGGTTAATATATGTAACAGGGGGAGTATTTGCTTTAAATCTAGGGACTATGGGAAACATACTGCCTCAATTTCAAGGAAAGATACTTAAATAGGAGTGTTTCTGGGTATTATTCACAGAGTGACCGTTCACTCTACCCAAACTAAAGGTCAGCTGGCTTTGATTATAGAAGACTTTTACAGGCCAAAGTACAAGTCTAACTGCACATAGTAGGTTGGGTGTAAGTACACCCGAGGCATAGGCAGGTTCAACTTCTTCATGTTGAATCTAAAAGCCTTTGGGGGTAATTTGGGAAGCTGCTAAAGTTCATAGGTATTTATTTTATTAAAGAGGCTGTTGTGGAGTCTGAACCTGCCTATGTGGGCACTGTCAGGAGATGCAATGGCACAGAAGGAAGGTTATAGGAGAGGATAAGGGTGGGAGAGAAGCTGTGTTTCCAGCTGTAAGTTTCCTTTCCCTGGGATGGTATGTGGAATGCCATATTTAAGAGGTAACATCCATCTCACAGTCACTAAATGGTATCTCTGGAGGTATTTGGGAGCATAGTTAAGCAGTATCTCCTCCTCCCTCCATCCTTCCCTTACCTTGTCTCAAACATACACTCTGGCCTCCCTCCCAGTGGAAATAACCAGCATAGTCTCTTCTGGATTTCCAGTTGGTCATTGGTCACAGAAGTGTTTACATCCCATGCTCTATCTGGACCTCCCTGTTCCTCAGTTCCCAACTGTCACTGGCTTCTTAAGCAATTATCCTCAACACAACCATCATTTGATCTTATTTGGAGGGTGCAGGGGAACAAGGATAAGAATAAGGAGAGGAAACACAGCTGGTAATGATCCCTCAACCCTATGAGGCACAATTCAGTGTAGAACAGCACTTCTTAATTTTTCATGTGCACACCAATGACCTAGGAATCTTGTTAAAACAAAGATTCAGATTCACTAGGTCTGTGATGGTGCCCAAGAATTTGCATTTTTAGCAAGCTCCCAGGTGATGCCAATGCTTCTGGTCCTGGAACCACACTTTTAGTAAGAAGAGCCCAGAGCAAGGAGACTGTGATCATTAAAGGAAAAGGCTCTCGCAGACAAGCTCTCATCCATGTTTGTATCTTCTTGCCCTCCAAAGAAGGTTCTGCAAGAGACACATTTGTCTCCTTATTACTCAAGTATGTATCTGTCACATTCCCAACAAGCCCGTGTCCATTTCAGCCAGGTCTGTAGATGGCATTACTAGATATCTGATGATAGCATTTAGAGTTGTTTTATTGTAGGGATGTGGAGTGGGGACTGAAAGGCAGGTTCAGAGAGGAAGTAGATCATGAGCCCGGGTGACAGTGTCTTGGCTTCTTGCCATACCCCAAAGTGCCCCTTTTAGAAACAACCTGCTCAAGAGAGCGAAGGTTGGCATGCAGTTCCAACTCCCTTTCCACTTTGCTTCTCTGGGTCAAGGCATGCCAAAAGGAGGCATGTAACATCTGCTCCTCAGCTGTCTGACTTCCCTTAAACAGGGTTAGAAACAAGAAGTACAACACAACCTGAATTCTCTCTGGTTCCCTAAGAGACTGAAAAATTTACTCCATTTTCAAGGCCTGTGCCAGGCACACATTGATGGGAGGGAAGGGAAGTAATGTCACTTTCTAGCAGAACTGAGTTGAGAACTGCTTCAGGGAAGTCATTAAAAACTTACCCAGTGTCATTTGAGTACCGCAAAATAGCAAAATTTCCCGGAAAAATTGCCCCCCAACAGTGTGCCATTAATCTGAAATTCCACAAATTCGTTTATTTGTATTACTGCACTGGAAGCCTGTGCCAAAATGCAAGCGTGCTATCTGGAAGGGAATAAATTAAATCCTTATCAGTCATTAATATTTCAACCAGAATTCTCTGTTCAGATTACCACCTGTTACCTTGCAGGATCCTCCAAGGGGGCTTTCCAAGACAGATAAATGACCCAGAACAAGATACCTGCCCAAGGAAGTGAGGCACCAAATGGATTGTGGGCATTCAGAGGGGCGCTGGTAGACTCTTGAGGATAAGGAAGATTCCCTCAAATACACTTCACCTATTTTTCAACATTTGACCTTCTCCATGGATAAATTCTGGTACTTTATTCACTAAGATTTTAGTTATCTTTAATTATTTTAGTTGCCTTTGACTGAAGTCATACCCTTCTGATGGTAGTGGGCCTGCTGCCTGTTCTGTGTGTGGTGTTTGCTGCAATAGGTGATTTCAGCTTCAGGATTTTCCAGTTACTGTGGAAAATTTTCAAAGGTAAAATCAGTTTGTGATGAGGGGTGGTGAGAATTTTGTTTAAGGTTTTAAAAATTGTTGTGATCAAAAATAATTCCCTCTCAATTATCCATGATTGGATGAACTACCTTGCCAATTACTCATTGCAACCAGGGCCTTCATCTTTGTAGCTCCCCAGAAAGGGGTCAAGCCACAGGTGATAAATGAGATGTGAAGGGGTCAGGACCCAGCTCACAGAGGGGTAAGTTCATGGGTGTGGGTACAGGTCTTTGTGTAGGTGAACACCCTTGTACAATTAAGATCAGAAAGGCCATTAATGTCCAAAGTCAGTCAGAACCTGTTACACATTCTCAAATATCCTAGTATGTCATTGCAGTTTCCAAAGCTCCTTGTTCATTAAACAGTGTTTCTTGAATTGGGCCACTTGCTTTAGAATCACCAGAGATGCTTATTAAATATGAATTCCTGGGTCATACCCTAGACGTACTGAATCAGAAAATATCAAGATAAGCATTTTACCAAGGTCTATGGGCAATACTAAATGCACACTTTGTTTAGGAATCATAGGTTTAAAAAGCCCCAGTACTACAGACATATACAGATTCAGATTGAATATTTATTGAATATCCACTGAGCACCAGGTATTATGCCAGGCACTTTCACATATGTTACTTCTCTATGTAACTGAGGTGCTATTGGCCTATGCAAGCATTAGAGTTTCACTTTCAGACTGGAAATCTAAGACTTGGAAGAACTAAGAGACTAACCTCAAGTCATAGTCTCTGAGGGAAATAAAACAAAATGCTCTTTGAGATGGTAAGTAGAGGCAAAGGAATTATTTTCATTTTGACAATGCTTCTTCCTTTCTTTGCTTATTAGCTAATGATTCATCCTCAGACATGCTCTGAACTAGATGTCATGGCAAATGCCAACCCACTTATTAAAAATAAATGTATTACAATCAGTTCATATAGCAATCAATATGCCCTCTTCCCCATCCTTGCTATCAACAAATTTAAAACCAGAGCTAAAATAATAACAGCTACCATTTATTAAACCCATACCACATGGAAGGCACTCTGCTAAGCATTTTACATGCTTTATCTCATGGAATCATCACAATATTGCCACAAGCGAGGAACTCTCATCCCCACTTTCTAAAAGAGGAATCGTAGGTGGTTCAAAATGTATAAACAACTAGCTCAAGGTCCCACAACTAGCTAAGTAGTGGAGCCAGGATTCGACCTGAGATCTTCCTGTCTCTAGAGCCTGAATCAATTTCAACTTGGGTTGAAATTTCAAATGTATATAGGGGCTATGCTGACCACATAAATGTGGTAGGTAATTGGACCAGGTGTGTTATAATAGGGAATGGTGGGGCCTATGGCAATCCAGAGAGCCCATGCTTCTGCCTGAAGACATTCAAATTCAATTTTCTTAAACCACTATGGGACAAACAAAGTGCCTGCAACAGGACCTAGAGGGACTGGGAGTGGGAAGTACACGTTTCTGACCTCTGCACTATACTATACACCTCTTTTTAGCAGCTAGGTTACTGGTTGAGGAAAGTTCTATTAACTGGTAGTTATAACTACTGAGAACAGCAGAGAGAAAAGCTCTTCTCAGTAAAAACTCTATTTTGACTTTCTTCTTATAGTGTGCCATCAAAGTATCTCAATATGGTAGAATTTTTTCTCCTTTGTGGAAATACTTGTGGTCCCATGTACATATACTGTATATCTAGTAGCTTTTCATGACTGAGTGCCAGCTCGACTCTAACTAACCTTCCCCCAGGCAATGCGGAGGCCCTCAGCAAGGTCAGAATGCTGGCACAAGGTCATTAATAAGCGCTCAGCAGATCAGAAGAGGTACATCACCATTGGCGGGGGGAGGGTTGTGCTTTGGGACAACTTCTTAGGTTCTAGAACGTGCAAACCCCAGGCCCACAACTGGGAGGCCACTGGGTCAAGTAAGGCTACATCAACAGTCACTCAAGGTAGGAACTTCCCATATACTCTGAGAAAGAGGCTCATCAACTTTAGACCAGGGTCTGAAATAGAGATGTAATAGTTGTCTGGAGTTGTAAACTAACCTAACCCAATCTGGTCACTCACAATCATTAGGTACTTTTTGTTGGATGTTAATAGCCTGCCATAGTTAAAGTGAGGCTATAGATCTTCTCCCCATTAACCTTACTACCAGCTATAACAACAAGACTCAGACAATATTCTACTTCTCATTAAAATAATAGCAAATAGACATAAAATAATTGGATATCCTGTTCTGTAGACTCAGGTTCAGCTACCTTTGCTTCTAGGTGCTCCAACAGCACCTTGCATGAAGGTTTACTTGAGGTACACAAGACAACATTCTAGTAGCAGGATTCTGCTGACCAAAAGTCCCCATCAGTGGCTGTCCACAAGATAATTTACAAATTGAACCTACAGTACCATTTTCTCTAAGGGATAATATTATAGAGTTTATTAGATGCTTATATTTTATTTATGCTAATTTGGGAACTCCTCTACCATATTTCTAGCCAGTCTACATATGTTGAACACTATTAATTTCACCAACGAGAAGTTTAATGTTAATTAACAAAGCCTCTGGTGCTCATTGGAGATAAACTCCTGAGGTGATTATTAGAATCATTTCTTGATTAGAATTCTTTAAATGCTGAATAACTATTCCTTGTCTATGTATTTCCAAATGAGGGTAACTGACCACCCCTACGGTATAGATTAAGACTAAGTGACCCATATATACACTACACAATTTATGTTGAAGTCTTATGAAATAACCTATAGGTAACAGAATATTTGAGATATCATGTTTCCTATGGCCTTGGAAAACAATAAAAGTTGTAAGAGCAATAGGAGGGTGGTGGAATGAACAATGAGACAGAAAGTAGGAGATCTGGGTTCCAGTCTCAGCTCTGATATCCACTGCCTGGATGACCTTGGGTAAATCACACCTATCTCTGGCTCTAGTTTTTATCATTTGCAAACTAGGGAGGTTCTTCTGGATGACGTTTGTGACTTCCATCTTTGACATTCTATCGGCCGGGCGTCGTAGCTCATGCCTCTAATCCCAGCACTCTGGGAGACCAAGGTCAGAGGATCACCTGAGGTCAGGAATTCAAGATCAGTCTGGCCAACATTGTAAAACCCCATCTCTACTAAAAATACAAAACTTAGCCAGGCGTGGTGGTGTGTGCCTGTAGTCCCAGCTACTCAGGAGTCTGAGGCAAGAGAATCACTTGAACCCAGGAGACGGAGGTTGCAATGAGCTGAGATCGTGCCACTGCACTCCAGACTGGGACACAGCGAAACTCCATCTCAAAAAAAAAAAGACATTCTGTCATTAATTTTTGTCCAATTCTTACCATCTCATTTCATTTCTTACTGAGAAAAGACCATCCAAAATGAAGCGCCTCAAATTCTATATCTAGAAATTCCTCTTCATATTCATCTACTCTCTGCCTTTATGAGAGCCTGTGATAAAAAACATTGAATCCTTGAAATCAATGGTTAGTGTTTCAGCCAGTTGTGGCTTATCCTTGCGCATCCCAACTCTTCCACTTACTAGCTGTGAGACCTTGGGCAAGTTACTTAACTTCATTGTACCGCAGATTCCCCAGTTATAAAGTGGTGATAATAATAGTTCTTACCTCATAGGATTGTTGAGAGTTTTAAATAAAATAATTCACAAATGCATGTAAAGCACTGAGATCAGTGCCAGGGCCATCAGTGAGCTTTCTTCATGGGCCCTGGAATCAAGAGCCCAAGAGAGGCCCTCCATACTGTTCATGCTCCTCTGGAGCAGCACACACATCCTCCTCCTGTGTGCCCTGGCACACAAATGGCACATACCTATTTCTAGCAGTTGATAATCCTTTTAGTTTCTTGCCATTCATATGATGAAAGCTCAACAGAGATGCATTTCTGGAACATCTCTGAGTCTAGGCAATTTTTCCACTAAATATCACAGCCTCTTGCAAGCATTCAGTATACTTTCTGCAAGAGCTACTAAATGCATTTTAATCTTGGCTCTCTTACTAGCCATATGACTGTGAGCAAATTACAGAACCTCTGTTAGCCTCAGTTCTGTCATCTGTTTAATGAGAATAAATATAATAGTAACTATATTATAAAGTTGTTGTGAAGATTGGGATCATCCACGTAAAATATTGACTATAATGTCTAACATATGTGTTCAACATATAAACACAGAGTACCGAAGTGGTTGGTAAGGAATAGAATTAGTCAGAACCAAACTGTGGAAGATATTCTTCCCATCTGTAACTAATCCCAAAGCCCTTCAAACTAACCTGTATGCCCTGTGAATCTGTAGCTGAAAAGAAGCTGAATGAGAACACCTTTGAATACCCACAATGCTGCCTTGGGCATAAGAGGTTTGCTTGGGGACAAAAAAAAAAAAAAAAAGTGGAGAAAGAAAGAATTTACTTGATACCTCAAAAAAACCAGGGCACACATACCACTAAGCCTAATCATGCCACCACTAAGTGAAATTGTCCAGAAGGACATGATCCCTTCTGATATTTTTTTTTTTTCTCTAAACTGGATATGATTTGGGTAAAGCAGCATGGATAGTAATATGATAACCTTAGCACTTGCTGGCTCAAAGGAAAGAATAATCTTTCTTCAAATGTGACCTCTATTTTAATGTGTTTAAAAGTGGGAGAGTGGAAGAGTGGATCCCAGATCCTGGATCCTGATCCTGCACTCAGACTAGGAAAAATGTAGTTCCAACTGGGCTCTCCCAGCCATGAGTTTTCTGAGGTTTTTAAATTAAGGCTGATGTGTGAGTGGAAGTTAAGAACATATAAGTTTGAGTGGATGTATTTTTTTCTTTTGATGGTGCTTGCCTAAGTCAGATTGAAAATAGCAAAGGAAGGAGATATGGAAAAGATTAAAAGAGAAATTTTGCTAATGTGATTTTCCAGCATTGTAGTCTCTAGTCTCTTCAGAGCAAAGTTTAACTAGCTGATTCCATAAGGATAGATTCATGAGAAAGGATCCTGCTAAGGACCACTGGCTTTTTATTCTTTAATTTTTTTTTTCTCCCGTCTCTTCTTCTGTATTCTGTATCTAACAGCATGCTGTATCCAGCAGACCAAAACCTGGGTTATAACCAAAGGCAATTTTTAGCCACTTCATTTCCCAGTGTACCCATAATCCATGAGTATCATCTCCTCTTCTCATTTCCTATTCAAGCCTATCCCTATATTTTCACGTGGAATCCCTGATCTTTTTTTCAGATGAAGAAACTGAAGAGGAGGAACAGAGATGCTCAGTGACTAGCCCAAGGTTACACAGCTAATTGATAACTGAGCTGAGGTTGTAATGCAGGTTTTCCAACTTTTGACACTTCTCTAAGATGTCTTCCCAACATAATCCTTATTCTCTTAACTTTCACTGCTGCACAATGACATATATAAAAATGACAACACTGTCAGTTTTAAATAGGTGGCAGAGAGGAAGAATAAATCCACAGCAAGTTAATTAGAAATACAGTAAAACATGAGTTTCAGGGGCCACAATTAATCGTATCTTCCATTTAGTGCTTCCAATGTTAACCTGTCATAATTTACCACCCTCTGATCTATAGTCAAAAATGAGCAAAACAAAGTCTTGAAGTCCTCTTATAGATCACAGACCGTTTGAGCTGGATCAAATCGTTTTAATCTAATTACTTCATTTTGTGGATGAGGAAAATAAGAATAAGAAAGGAGAAGAGATTTGCCAAAGGTGATGCAGCTCACTAGTAGCAGAAGTAAGTTGAGAATCTAGACTAACAGATTCTCAGAGTGGGGTCTTTTCCGCCATGTTTTGCAGCCTCATCAGCAGAAAACTGTAATAAAGTAACAGCACAGGTTTATTACTTTACTACCTTCTGTTATCTCTTTTTCTCTAATTGTCTAATAAGAGAATTGTCTAATTCTCTTATTCTCTAGTAAGTCATATCACCTCCCTATTCTTTTTTTTTTTTTTTTTTTTTTTTAAGGCGGAGTCTCGCTCTGTCGCCCAGGCTGGAGTGCAGTGGCTGGATCCCAGCTCACTGCAAGCTCTGCCTCCCGGGTTTGTGCCATTCTCCTGCCTCAGCCTCCCGAGTAGCTGGGACTACAGGCGCCCGCCACCTCGCCCGGCTAGTTTTTGGTATTTTTTAGTAGAGACAGGGTTTCACCGTGTTAGCCAGGATGGTCTTGATCTCCTGACCTTGTGATCCGCCCGTCTCGGCCTCCCAAAGTGCTGGGAATACAGGCCCTACCTGATTATTTAATGTGGAAAACGTTTTTATGATTATAGAAGTTAAAATGTAAAATTAATTTCTGCTAATTGTCAACAAACAAAAAACTTCAAAAATATAGAGAAGGAAAATTACCCAGGTAAATTTAAAATCACCCCAAATTAAGTTTTAACATGTGTTCAGATTTGTATCCTGCCTTTTTACTTTATATTATATGGCAAGCATTTGTCTAGACTCTTTGAGTGTTCTTTAAAATTTTGATTTTTAATATTTGTGTTACTGTATCAGTTATTTTGACATACAAAACCATTACCCTACGTACATATATTTATATATCTTATATATATATATACATATAAGTCCATTATATATGTAAGCCCATACACACACACACACACACACACACACACACAACCATTGTACAACTTTATGCATTGAGGTGGATTCCCAGTTCACTAAGGCTTACAATTATACCTCAACTTCCTCTAATACCTACATTCTATCACAGATCTGAACACACAGTAAATATGTAATAAATAGTTGCTGACTTTTAGCTGTTCTGGTCTTTTTTGGGATGATCATTATTCCTCCACCAGGTAGAGCAACCAAAGTGAGAACTTGACTTTCCATCCTCTTTAAAGCACATGTTATATAACTCAACAGGCAGTACAGCAATGGTGGTTATGATCAGAAGCCAGACTTTCTGAGTTCAAATCCTGGATCTATCTCTTTCTTGTTGTATAGCCTTGGGTGAGGAGCTCAATCCCTCTAAACTTCAGTTTTTCTTTCTGACAAGTGGAGGAAATGTTAGTATCCACTGTGGTAAAAATTAAAAAATAAAATATGTGGAAAGTGAACACTCAACAAATAGTAGTTGTCATTATGTTACATTTGCCAAAGGGGAATAAAGCACCAGATTTGGAGTCAAAAAACTTGAGTTCTTGTTCCATCTCTGCTATTATCTAGCCCTATGGCCTTGCATGAGTTATTTTAGTAGTCTGTGTCTCAGTTTCTTCATCTACAAAATGGAGATAGCAATTATTGAGCTGTATAGCTTATAGGGATGTTATGAAGATCAAATGAGAGAATAAATGTGAAAGCCCTTTGAAAACTATGAAGTAAAGTATATAAGGTAGATGTAACATGATTGTTGTATGGTAGGACTGGAGATGCAGAGGGTGCCGGAGACTAGGCTGAATACAGTGAGCCTGGGAAGATATTTTTAAAATAAAATTCCTTGTATTGGAAATATAGACTGTTACAGACAGAAGGGACCTTAGCGATCATCTAGTCCGCCATCTTAATGTTATATTTAAGAAAAAAGATTCAAAGAGGAGACAGCTCAAAGTCACAAAGCCAGTCACAGAAATGAAACTAGAATTCATGTCTCTTGATTTCCCAAACACATTCCTAAAGCAATCACTGCAGATCCTTATTTGTTGACCTTCATAAAAAAAAAAAAAAAAAAAAGTAGTAACAAAAAAAAAATACAGTTGTGGCATCCATGTTGGTAGTAACTGATTATTTGGGGTTTTATCACAAGGATAAGCCACATATAGCATAGCTTTGTTGTATTTTTACCAACTTCATTCCAGGTGAGGGAAAGTAAAGGTGCAGGAAGGTGATGGGTAGGGGGAGGATTCAGTCAGGGTGAATGACCTCAGACTTGGCCAGATTCCCAAGAGATTGCTGTCGTCCCCAGCAATGACCACTGCAGCACATGGTCTTTCTTTGATTATTAATATTTATCTTTGCAGTCAGTCCTCAGTTATGTGTTTTTGGAAAAGTTGGTATAGTAGATGAAATTATCAGTTGCTTAAAAATACAATTGCCAATTGTTTGATTCAAGTAAATTGATTACAGTCAGAGGACTATTCATTTTATGCTGGCAGGCATATAGCCCACGTCAGGCAAGGGCTGCATCACCGATGGCAGCTCAGATATCACTGCATTCCCTGAATTATATCCCGTCAGGTACTCAGTAAATATATGTGTAGGATACTTTCATCTTTACATTTTTTTAGCTGAGATGAGAGCACATAAACATTTCCATCTGACAACCTTTTCAACTTCAACAGCACAGAAGGTTATTTTTAAAAGAAACAAGAAAGGAGTTTTTCAATAGCAAGCTCCAAAGGTGACTAAAAATGCCATCCAACAAGGCAGACCATTAAGAAATGTAGTGTGAAATGTGTTAATACAATAAACTCAAATGTGGTCTCACTAGTCTTAGCTCCCCAGAATTTTGGCTGCCTTCCCCAGCTGCCACTGTGGCCTGGACAGTGTACATCAAGATTCACCCTCTTCCCTCAATCTTGAAGTGCCCCCTTTCCACCTTTCAGCTGAAGGAGACCTATGGCCAGAAGCAGCTTGCCCTCACCTTGTCATCCCCACAGCTCCTGCTGAAAGGGACTATCTGCCTTGGCCAGGAAGCATCAGGGAAAACAATTGGACAGCTCTGTCATGCTGCAAAGATCATGGGCTGCTGCACCTAAAATGTTCACCAGGAGGGGCCCGCCAAAATTGGGCCTCTTGTGTCTGGAGTAAGTACCCATAGTTTGAAATCAGCAAAGTGGAAGGAAAGGGGAAGAATCTTGTTCACCAAGTCCTGTTATGCCACAAAAAAAGATCTCCCCACTCTGGAAGCTTGAAAGGAACAAATTCCGGGCAAGTCAAAGTCAAGCCTACTTTACACAGTGGGAAGTAAACATATGGAATCCCTTAGCCCAGAGTTGGTGCCAGCTGAAAATATAAATACTGTCAGATAAGGTTCAATACATATATGACTGTTAAGGCAATGATAGGTTATTAAAGGAAACGAGGCTGTTTGGGGACATGTTAAATCTCTGAGCTCAAAATTAGTGAGGACAAGCAGATCCTCTGACAGCCTCAGTGAATGAGTCCTGAAGATATACATGATCTCAGAACTGTGACTGTGTTCTCCAATTAAGCTAGGAAAAAATAAAGATGTGGTATTTAGGGCTGCTTGGCTCAAACTGAGATGCTAAAATCTCTGGTTTGCTCAGAGTTAAATTCTTCAATACATATAAGGGAAGTAATGTGTTATGGGGGGAAAAAAAAAACCCTGGATTCCTCCCTTTGCCCTGCTGCTACTAACTAGCTATGAGACTGTCCCTTCTTTAGGCTTCACCTTTTCCCATTTGTAAAATAAGGGAATTAGATTAGGTGACTTCCAAGGTCCTTTCTAGCTTCAACTATGTTTAATTCAAATGATATTATGGGGTTCCCTTGAAGGGTTTGGAGCAGGGGAGATCCTGCATCTTTCCTTGCCCTCCCTTGCTCAGGAACTCAGAGACTTCAAGATGTTTGAAAGATGCCCCTGATTCCATCAAGATGTTTCCTTCAAGTCTGGTTTCCACAGCAGACATCCATGCTCTGAAATGTATATCTCATGCCCTATTCCCCAACTCCTCAAGCTCCCAATTGCCTTGTAAAGAGGTAGAACTGGTTAGATACAGGGGTTTGTTTTGTTCAGTGTGATAGCAAGGTTGGAGAAAGTTTGGGCTCCAATATTAGAGGCAGCATTGTATGGGCTTTAAAGCTAGAGCTAGCCTGGGTTAGAATTCTGGTTCTGCCACTTCTGTGCTCATCTATAGAACTTATCTCATCTATAGAATTACAGTGATAATACTGTCTTCCCTCTAGGGTGATTGTCAGGATTAAATGACAGAATTCGTATCAAATCCTCAGCATAATGCCTGTCATAAAGTAAATGCTGCCACCAGTGGGCATCTTTTTCTGTTCTCCACTAAATAGATGTTGAGTTAAAAATTAAAACCAATAAATCAATAAATATTGAGCTAATAATCAAGGCTCAATTTTTAAGTTGTGGCGAATTATTTGGAGTATCAGGGCCCTCATGTTTTGATAGCTATAATGGCATATTTACAATTTATCAGGGGCATTCTGGAAACTGCACAAGCCAATGAGAGAACTATTTCTGGTGGGTAGCATTTAATTTTGCAGTAACCCTGCAAATCACACTACTTAGATGAGTGCTACTTTGACCACCTCATGGAACCAGTGCAGCCTGTGGGGATCCTGCAGGGAGGCTGACAGAAAGGGCAGTTCCAAAAGGTGATCCCTTGATGTGGCTCATACATTCATAGTGCTGAGCAATATTTTACCTTTCCTGTTCAAGGTGTTACAGGTGAACTGTAAGATGAAAACAAGGGCCGGGCACAGTGGCTCAAGCCTGTAATCCCAGCACTTTGGGAGGCCGAGACGGGCGGATCACGAGGTCAGGAGATCGAGACCATCCTGGCTAACACGGTGAAACGCCGTCTCTACTAAAAAAAAAAAAAAAAAAAAAAAACCAAAAACTAGCCGGGCGAGGTGGCGGGCGCCTGTAGTCCCAGCTACTCTGGAGGCTGAAGCAAGAGAATGGCGTGAACCCGGGAGGCGGAGCTTGCAGTGAGCCGAGATCGCACCACTGCACTCCAGCCTGGGCGACTGAGGGAGACTCCGTCTCAGAAAAAAAAAAAAAAAAAGATGAGAACAAGATCACAAGTCAGCACTACCTCCTCCCTTCTTGAGTTCTCAATTGACTAAGCATCATGGAGAGAGAACAAAGAAAGAAGTTCAGCCTAGGTGTGTGAAGCTGTAAAGTTGCAGGTTGAGGCCAAACCTATTTTAGAGACAAAAGGAACTGCCCTCTGAAGATAAAATAAAATGATGAAGCTGAGATGGGACAGGATCAAAGCTGACTAAATATCAAGAGAGGTTAATAAAGGAACATTAATTTATTCCTCAAATCCTGTGTTCAGTTGTGTGGGTGTATGTTTGGGAGTTGAGGGGAAAATGGAAATAGATGTCACAAAGAATTAACTTTTCTTAATGCACTTCCAGTTGATTATTATTATTAATGTCAACTTTGACCCGGAAATCCCATAGCTCATCTTACACAGGTTGCCTAAAGATAATTTCTCTTCTTAGGCTTTTCTGAGTAAGAAGCCCTCAACCTTTGGTGGAAAGACCTCAGTAATTAATTGGAAATATGCATGAACATAAATATGGCTTAAGAGTTTAGTGGATCAGGTAAGGAAGTCAAGAGGTGGAGATGATCCCTAAAGGTGTGTACCAGGTCCAGTGTGAGGGAGGGTGAGAGAGATGGTGACTTGCAGTGATTGGTGGAAGTTTACTGGGAGCATCCACTAGAAAATCTAATACATAATAAGGTAGGTCAGGCTGATAGTATTACTATGCCCATTTTACAGTTTAAAGAAACAGGCTCAAAGGAGTTAAAGTGTTTTTCTCAGTAAGTGGCTGGGGTGAGACTCAAACCTTAGTCTAATCTTGTGCTCCTTCCATGCAACATGCTGTCTCCATTTAACTAGCATTATAATGGAATGAGTCGTTCTAAGCTAATTTTCCAGATATTTGAAGCACACATCTTTCAGCAGTACAAGTGCTATTTTTATTTTAACCATTTTTGAAGAAAAAACTTTCTACAATGCATCAAACACCTCCACACCTTATTATGCAGAAGATACCGATTACTGTGCTTTTAATTTTCTGTCTATTTCCATAGCCTTCTATCTCTTTTCCCACTGTAGCTGACAATGTTCAGTACTTCCTAGGCTACTGAAGATAGATAGCATATTAGAAATGAAGCACTCCTAAAAGCAGATATACTAAAATGTGACAGCCGACAATAAAGGAACACCATGCAGAATCACCAACTATAAAAGCACAACAGTCTGGGATTAATTCAGGTAGGGGCAAATAGACCCAAGAGGCCAAGTAACCTCATGGACAACAAACTCGGTACCGGAGCTGGAGTTGCCAGTAAAGACCCTGAATCATCCATAGAAAATTGAATTCTGTTCATTCTACTGCACTGGTATATTGTGGGGAAGGGGTGATATATGAGGTCCATTCCAGCTGGGAGGAGTATTTTTCCACTGATATTTAGAAATGCCTGTGCATACGATAATAAAAAAACAAGTAGACAGTTTATTACTGTCTTTTTAAATTCTCTACACACTACCCTCTTACTGTTTGCACCCCAGACAGACTACTCCTACTGCTCCTGCGTTGGTATACCAGTGCTTTACTATGTTTAAAAGGATGGTAGTGGGGGAGGGATTCCACTTTAGAAAGATTTCTATCTCAAATGGCTCAAGAGTTAGTATGTCTAAAGGGGTAAATGTTTACTGATCTGGAAAACATAACTCATGTAAGAAGCGTGGCAAATTATTGTGTGTTTAGCCTGTCACTTCTCTTTCCTTGTTCTACCTGTAATTTCAAAGGAAAAAAAAAATAACGCTACAAGCAAATCCTCCATAGAATGCCATCCTATTGGCCTGCTGCAAGTACTTGGATCTTTTCAAATTCCAATCAGAATAGGCTGTGCTTTTCCTTCTCCATCTCTGTCTCCTCTGACCCGGCAAAGTTTCCCATCTTTTATCCTGTCACTTAGCTAATGGTGTGTGTCCCTCTTGCATATATTCCATAGTCACCGGCTTCTTTTGCTAGTAGAGTCGTCAGCGAGATGCTCGGCAGATGGCTCACTGGCTGCCGTTCTTGTCCCCTCACTGCAGCAATCTGTTGTTCTAAATCAAAATGTTAATGAAAAATAAAAGAACACAGTGCCAATGTCTGTCTGATTTAAATTAATATAGAGTCATACCTTTGGAGGCAGGTTTTACTGGCACGAGGTTCTCCATACAGGCTACCCATATTGTGTGTGGCTTTTTTTCCCTCTCTAATTAAAATTAAGCACTTTCATTTATCTGAGTCTCTGTTGGTACCCCCAACCTGTTCTTTTAAATAATAGCAAAGGCCTAACAAACAGTAGATTTCAGTGTTCCAAGGAATGTCATCTCACCTAGTGTAATGTAATTTTGAGAGATATTATATGTGATGTCTAATTATAAACATGCTTTGATTAGATTCTGTTTTCAATACTGAAATGACACATTTACTAAATGCTTCAAGTGCAGCTCTAAGTTAGGCATGTAGTTATTGAAATCTCTTTCAATCCATTTGTTTTAAAACTGCTGGCAAAATCACTGCTAATTTGCTACTTTATTTACAAGGGCCCTTCACTTTCTATGCACTCAGCACAGTATTCATTTCTGTTGCAGCAACAGGACTGCTCCCCTCTTTGGGGAAAATGTACGTGTCTGCAAGATTGACTATGCAAGACAAAATTTTAACTTCAATTTAGAGACGAAGGGACCACGGTGATGTTAACAGACATGGTGGAGGAAAATCACCTCAGCATTATAATTTGCAAAAAAAAAAATCTCTGAACCAAAAGAACAGCACTTTCAACTAATTCCAGAAGATCACACCTTTCATTTGTTCTTCCTATGACTCCTTTGTAGATACTGCTAGGAATAGTATTGAGAATAATAAGAGTTAACATAGTGCTTCTTACATACCAGGCATCCTTCTAAATGATTTACATTTATTTATTATTTCAATCATCAAAATTCTGTGACTTAGGTCTATTTCACAGATGAGGATTCTGGGGCATAGAGAAGTTAAGTCACTTGTCCAGTCACATAACTGGTAAGTGACAGAGCAAGGGATGAACACAGCCTGGCTCCAGAGCCTTCTCTTTTAACCACTATACCATTCTATAACGTGCTGAAAGGGCCACGAAATCCAGCCTACTTGAATGTAAGCTATTGTTTTCTTTCAGATTCAGCAAAGGAGATTCTCTTTACTGAAACTGCTGTGTAAAATCAGACTTCTACTTCAGTGGGGCTTGCTCCTTGTTAAATGTATGTGCTATTTGCATGTGTCACCGCCATTAAGATTAAGGTGAGTCAGGTAAATTAAGCTGAGGCAGCAGGCAGGCAAGCAGGACAAAAGCCTGGGTTTTCAGGTGGGAAGTGGGGTGTTAGTCATTAGGTCAGTCATCTCAGGGCCACCTAACAGTTCTGACAAGAGAAGGCCAAAAGAGGTAAGGCCTACAAAGCCCAAATTTGAACTAGTCAAGTAGGTAGGGACTCCCTCCTGGGACACAACAGGTCAGGTCACCTGGCTTCAAACTCAGGACTTCTTCCTACCTACAGGCAGGGCCAACACACAAACCAAACACTATTGAAGATCAGCCTTCTTCCTGCTGCTCAGAAGCCAGCTCAACTGGAAAAGCAGACAATAGAAGATGGTTATCGCTAATTAAATATATGCATCCCAGAATAAATTTACTGGGGTATCAAGTTATTCAAAAGAAAAAGCCCCCAGTAGAACGGGGCTGAGTAGAGAGGCAGTCATTTCCCTTGCTAAAGCTCACTTTGGTGGTTGCATTTTTCTGGCCTTACCAGGGACTAAATGAAAATATGAGTTTTGAAAAGAATATTACAAGACAGTAGGATAGGTTAAACAGAACCCTGGGCTGGGAGCCAGTTGTCCTGGGTTCCAGCCCCAACTCTGTTTCTAACAAACCATGCCTTCTCTGGGTTTCAGTTAGGTCCTTTGTAAAATGAAAAGATCCTGTGAGGGCCTTTCTAACATTAAATAACTTCTGATTTTAGCCACCTGCCCCAACCACCACTTTTTAATGAAAGATGATCCTTCCTACAGAAACAAGGAAACTCAGAGGATGATTTGACCAAATGAAGCAAAGATTTGAGCTATTTTGGGGTATTTTCAAGGAGGCAACTCAAACCATTGAAGTCAGAATGTAGATTTCTTTTTGGCCTGATCTCTCCCAGTTGTTATCACTAGATAATTGCTCACCCGTCTGAGTCGTCGAATCATAGGCTGATTGAATCTCTGGGATATAAAGGACCTTTCCCACCTACCCTCAGAGATGGACTCCCTTTCTCCAAACACAGCTAGTCTAAGTAGTGGGACATGTCTGCTTTATAAAGCCTGTGTATACACAGGTGCTGCTTACATGATAACATGTCTGCTTTATAAAGCCTGTGTATACATAGGTGCTGCTTACCTGACTGGATGTCACAGGTCATTGGACCCTTTGACTCCTATTTCCAAATAGCTCTCTCTCCTACTCACTGAAACCAGGGCATCTTTAACAGAGGGACTTTCATTCTCCACTGAAAATATATGATATAAATTCCCTTTGAAGAGGTGGCACTGTCTAAATTCATAATGCAATGCATGCAACTCTATAGCAGATTCCATCATGAGAGCAGATTTCAATAGGAAAGGAGCCCAAAGACATGGAATTCTTGAAGAGTGTGAAACAGGTTTCAGTGAGAGGTAAAAATTATATAGAATGGGAAGACAGCAAGGGTGGAGGCCCTAAAGTGATAGTCTAATAGAATGTGTAACAACCTGGAATCAGACTTGGGTTTATAGCTCAACTCTGCCACGTAACCAACCATATTAGCTTGTACAAGTCTCAACCTCCCTGAATCTAAGTTTCCCAAACTGTAACACAGGGATAATAATATCTACTACATAAGGCTGTTGATAATTAAATGAGATAACCATACTCATAATGATAGTATGCTTGATTTAAGTACAATTTCAGCCCCAAATCTGCAATGTTGTCATAGTTTGATGACCTTTGATGCATCTGTTCTTGGTTATGCCTGTGCAACACTCGTGAATATGAATAATATTGATGGCTATGTCTGCAGCCACCAGTACAAATTTTAACTCTCTTACTCATCTATGCAACTAACTACACAACTGATTCTAGTACCAGCCAAGATATCAAATGTCAAGCAACTGAAATGCCCACCTAGACTTTGATCGAGATTTGCAAGCACAAAGAGATCAGCTCCATGCTCATAATTTCAGAGGAGCTCATATTTTCAAGCCTGTCCCAATTTAGCCCAATTGATAGAACTTCAAGGTAGTTTCCCTAATTAATTAGCTTCAACCAGGAGTAAATATGTATGGTGGCTTTTTGAAAAATATTCCCAAGGTATATTTCAACCTTATTATGGGAGAAAAAGGTTAACAAATGGAATGGTAAGGTTTCAGCATGAATTTCAGGTTGTGTGTGGGGGAGGTACTGAGTCCATATGCTTGTCAAAAATAATGACAGATAGATTAGGGGTTGCCTCTGAACATACTGTTAGATAGCCCTGAAGCCCCCGACTTCTACACTATTATTAGCTTAAACACTGTCAAGTTTGGAGTTGGGTTTTACCGTGTTTTTGTTTGTTTCCTCTAGGAGATGTTGTTGGTTTGGAGAGGCTCATCAACTCCATGATTTATTATTTTCTATCAGAGAAACATGAAAGTTTGGGGTCCAGTATTGTCTTCCTTTTCAAAAACATGCTCAAAGCTCCATATTAAAAAAAAAAAATAGTTTCAACCTGCTCCTTTTTTTTTTTTTTGCCATCCTCCTTTTGCTTCCTAAATCCCCTAATCTGAGATTTGTGTGAGTTGCTTTTATTTCCTATCCCACATTCTGTTCCTAACTCCTACACTCTGTTTCTATTCTCACTAATCTACCAACATTTCTCTTTTGAGTTCACCAGTGATCTTCTTGCCAAATCCAAGAGCTGTTTTTCAATTGTTTATCTTCCTCAGTCTCTTTGGTGTATTTGACACACTAGTTTTATTCACTGAAAGTATCTCTTGACTTAGCTTCTGCTGACACTTCACTTTTTTGATTCTTCTCTGATTTTTCATCTAATTCCCTTTTTGCCTGTAACATTAGGGAAAAATGTTCTCCTTCTCCTTTCTGGGCATGAGTTTCTTCCTCAGTAAAATAAAGGGTTTAGACAGGGTAATATCTAATGTCCCTTTCATATAAAACATTCTATGGCTCTGAGGGTCAGTGAGTTGCTTAACTTTAACATGTTGTCATGTTTTTGGGGTTTTTTTTTTTTTTTTTTTTTTTTGAGACGGAGTCTGGCTCTATTGCCCAGGCTGGAGTGCAGTGGAGCTCCACCTCCCGGGTTCACACCATTCTCCTGCCTCAGCCTCCTGAGTAGCTGGGACTACAGGCGCCTGCCACCATGCTTGGCTAATTTTTTGTATTTTTAGTAGAAATGGGGTTTCACCATGTTCGCCAGGATGGTCTCGATCTCCTGACCTCGTGATCTGCCCGCCTTGGCCTCCCAAAGTGCTGGGATTACAGGCGTGAGCCACCGCACCCGGCCCATGTTTTTAATGTTGAAGGTTTTGTAGCTACTCCTGTCGACTTTAGTGTTCCAGTAATTGATATAAGTGTCTGAACTTCATAAGGTTGGGCCTTTGCTGATGTATACATGTTTAATACATGCTTGCTTTTCTTCTTTATCTAAGACTATGGATATTTGAAATACCTAGATACTACACTGTTCCTTTCTCGAAAATAGATGTAAGGTACATTCTAGAACAATATCCTGTTACTTATTATTAATATTAGTCTTTCAAAAATGTGTTTAGATCAGAAATCCTTCATCTTGTTCCATTTAATTTGGATATTTAGAAAATGAAACAACAATCTTTTCAGTCAAGTGAAGGCATTATGACCAATCATGAGAGCCAGAATTCACCAATGTCATCAACAAAGGGTCACAAATAATATATTTGACAGCTTAATCCTGAATTCATATGTTACACAGAAATAGGTGGTACTGCTTTAGTGAACATTTGTTTCTCTGTGTAACATAACATCACTTAAAGACACTCAAAAAATGTAAAACAACACAATTTCTATTGATACTTCTTTTCCTTCACCCATACTTTAGGTGCTATACATGCTACTGCCAAGGGTTGCCTGAGACCCCAGGGCAAGAGATTGGCTATAAATACCTTGCAAGCCATCTCCACAAATTCACCAAATAAGAAGTTTCCCTTCTCCTAATTAAAAGGCAGTAATGCAATTACTGATCCCAAGGGTATATAATAAATATATGTCAGTAATGAGAAGGTCAGAAAAAGTAAATTGTTAGTGTACAAAGTAGAAAATGCCTGTCCCTGCTAAGGAAGCTAGTCAAGAGTGGGGATTAGGGTCCTTCAGCTGCTCCCAATGCAAGACACATAAAAAAGTAGCTGAGGTTTTGTTTTCTTATTTATCACGGCAGAATATATGAATCTGAAAGACCTTGCACACAAAGGATCTCTCTTGATCCATGGAACATAAACATGTCAGTGTCTTAACAAGACATGATATACTATCGTCCTTCCTCTAACAACAGAAATTCAGTGACTTATCCAAAGTTGTAAGAGTCAGTGGCTGAGTCAACAGTCCCCAAAAGTCTCTGTCGAAAATTCAGAAACTGTTAATTTATACAAAATATTACAATGACTGCCACTCTCTCTCTTTCTTCATCTCCTCCCTCTTCCTCTCCATTTCTCTCTCTCTCATACACACACACATACTCCACACTACCTAAGTGCTTCTCAAAGTCAACATGATGGGCTAATTTTTATTGTATCGTATAGTGTTGTTATCAAGCATGGACTAGAGCATTCAAATTAATAGACTTTGTATTCAAGTTACTAGAGAACCACTAAATATGTCATATAAGGTTTACCAAGTTTTAAGAGTCAGAGTAAAATAAAATTTACTCATGACTAAAAATATATTGTGCATAAAGTTATCTTTCATTGATGATTCAGCACTGCCCTCGAAAGACTTCACACAGTCAAGTAAAAGGCACCATCTTTGGAATGACAGGACCGTGAAAGTTTGTTCTAGATAAAGCAGCTAATCCTAAGGTCTCTGGGAAAAGAAACAACCTAGATTATTTTTCAAGTGAGTAAACATTGTCAGAATTGTTATATAAAATGCTAAAACAAAATCCTACCTTGAGATTGCAAATTCAAATATTCTTGACACCTTCCCTTCTATTTTCAAATCAGAAATCCCAACTTTCTGCCCTTAAAAGTAATATTGTGGTATCTCATTTTGAAGATTAGAATGTTTACTTCCCCAGAAGTATCTTCATTTTTTGGGCTTTTAAGATATTACCCTGAGAGGTCAAATTTACTATATGGCATTGTCACAACTTCAGGCTTAAATAGGTTCAACAAAATGCCAATTTATCTATCGAGAGGTCTAGGTGATATTGTGTGAGTGACAAAGAGTTCACTGTTGTGTGCCAAGAGTTATATTTAGGTTTCTGGCACAAATTAATAATTACTTATAACATTTTATAAAAACAAGAAATCATCCTGACAGCCTTTCATCCAAAGCAACATCATTCATCCTATTAGTTTTGGAGTTTTTGCAGTGACAAGGAGAAAATGATGGGTAATAATAATATCAGAAATCATAGCAAATGCTAGGCATTTGCTAAATGCTTTTACATATATTATGTCACTTATATCTTCAGCAAACCTATGGCATAGGTACTATTGTTAGCTCCATTTTACAAACAAGGTCGCCAAGACCTAGAGAAGTGAGGGTGCCCACAGCAGAGGTCCCTAACCCCTGGTACCAGTTCATGGTCTGTTAGGAACCAAGCCACACAGCAGGTGAGCCATGAGCTTGCATTACTGCCTGAGCTCTGCCTCCTGTCAGATCAGTGGTGCCATTAGATTCTCATAGGAATGCAAACCCTATTGTGAACTGAACATGTGAGGGATCCAGGTTGTGTGTTCCTTATGAGAATCTAACTAATGCCTGATGATCTGAGGTGGAACAGTTCCATCCTGAACTCCTCCCCAACCCTCGATGGGCAGTCCATGGAGAAATTGTCTTCCATGAACTGGTCTCTGGTGCCAAAAAGGTTGAGAACTGCTGGTCTACAGGATCTTTTGCTCAGACAAAATGACCTGGGTATAGAATTGCATTGGTTGTTTCATATGACAGAACATTAATATTTAATGTTGATCATCTACCATGTGCCAGGAACTGGGCCAAGTGTTTTACATAAGTTGTCTCATTTAATTCTAACCATCAGCCTTATGAGGTTGTTACTTTTAAGCATATTGTACAGATGAAGGGAAAAAGGATACAAAGAAGTTAAGAAATTTTCCCAAGGTCATGCTACTAGTGAGGGCAGAGCTGGGGTGTTAATCTAGATAGGTTTGATTCTATAGTTCACGCTCTTTCCACTATGAAGTAAAAATCAAACCAGCAAAAGGCAGGAAATAAATTTAGTTTAAGAATGATTTCCATATTATTTCCTTGGAGTTAAAACTTTAATCATGAAAGCTAATCCCAGTGTCAGTGCCAAGAGTAACTTCCTGTACACAGAGCTTTCATCCTATGGAACACAGGGTTACAGCATTCTGATCACTTTTAGCTTTTAGAGCAGAGAATGGGAACAGGTTGAAGCCATTCTCCAGAATTCTTTTCAGGCCAAATAAAGGGAAAAAATAGACACAAAATGCAAAATCGTCCAAACTTATCCATATGCAGCAGGGCAGCTTTCTCTAAGACAATGAGTTAACTCTTCCATCCCATTAGATCTCCCTCTGAGTACAAGAAGCCAGTCCCTCTAGCCTCAGTGGCCTGAAAGCTTTAATAGCATACCCAAACAGAAACACCCCATCAGCACTTCTCATTGGAATCCCTTGGAATAATTGTTAAAATTTGCAGATCCCCAAGCCCAAGCTTTGAAAGCAGGACTTAGGAATCTGCACTTTAATAAGTGTCCCAGATCACTTATATGCACAGCAAAATGTGAGAATCACTACACAAAGCAATGAAATTCTCAAGCCTAGTGTTCTGAATTTAGGATGCTCAGACATAGATAAGCTGAATTTATTTTCAAGGAAGGAAAGTCTCCTTTAATTTAATTAATATTAACAATCTACTTAACATAAGCTTTCAAAGTTTTTAGAAGCAGTTACTGGCAAACAGAGTTAAGGTGTGTTCACATCCTTTGCATCTATTCATTATAGCAGGATATAGGCTCTGCAACACGACCATATGCAGATCTCAGCAGCCCTCTCTTAGCCTTTAAAGGTCCCTATATAAAGTTCAATGTTCATCTAAGAACATTCTGTAATCCAGACTTTACCCTAATTAAGACTGATCTTACATCAATTTATCCCTAAATAATGAAATTGAACTATATTTCCCTTCTCATAGTTGAAATCAAGTCTAAAGTAGGGACTTGATTATATACCAGACCCTATTACAACACAAAATACACCCTGGATTAAAATGGCCCACAAGATGATTTTGCCTACTGTAACCTCCTCTTGAATTCATAATGCACATGAATCTATTAAGAACTCCAAGAGGACCTTGAAGGAAAGAAATCAACTTATTTTTCTTAACTCAGTTACAAAAACCCATCTGATAACATACCCCTTTTATGAAGAAAACCTGACATACCCTTTGGGAATATGCTGCTACGCAACAGTGTTTCTCTAAGTGTTGTCAGTGGCATCAAAATGCAAAGTCAGGAGCCTACCTCAGACCTAAAGAAACCAACAATGTTGGGGGCTTCAGGAATCTTCATTCTTAGGTACACTGCTCTAGGGTATACCAGGAGAATCAGCAGTTGCCCTAAAGGTGACAGTTGAGGGAAATTGTTATAGCTACATTGGCAAGGCTGACTGAAAATTAAATAAAAATTCCAAAATGGAAACTACCAAGTGACTATATTTCAACAATTGATACTTCACCAGTCTAAAAAGCTTGGGCTGTTTATAGGGGGAGATTCTTGCCCATCCATAACTGGGATCCAAGAACAATGCACAGAACAAGTCCCACTAAATTGTCCAGCAAATTCTGCTGCTGCCTCAAGGTATAATAGGAAAACATAGGTGAGCAGATCTGCTCTCCCACTTGCTAAGCTGTAGGACTTTAGCAAAACCACTTTACCTCTCTGACTTAGTTTTCTCATCCATAAAATGAGAACAATTATCCCTACCTCAGGGAGCCACTGTGAGAACTAAATGAGGCAGTACACACAAATCTTCTATTATAAATATGAAGTTCACAAACTGTTCATTCCTTTTCCCCTTCACAAACTGTTCATTCCTTTTCCCCTTCTCTCCTTCCTCTCCTCCCCTAGTACAGTACAGCACTATGATGTCAGCATCATTAGTACGGGGAAAACAGGAAATGTTGCTGTCGGTTTTAGTGTAGTTACTCTCTTCTGAGGGTAGTTTCCTTTAATGAACCCCCATGTCGCAATACTGAAGTAGCCATTCAATTCTGCTAAGTAGGAGTCAACACCCACTGGGGTACACAGAGATGAAAAGGCAAGTCCTGCCCTCAAGTTGCTCATATCATAGTAGTGAAAATACCTAGGGCGTCACAAAATGGGAACTCTTTTTCTGGGGGCCAGAGAGATGGACGCAGCTGGTCACAAAGGCAAGCCAAACTGATGCAAAATGCATTATGGCTAAGTTAAATCAGAGAATCCAAGGACACCCAATGTCATCTTTATCTGTCCAGAAAAGCCAACTGCTGACCTAACCCAGGGCTGCAGTTCCAGGGCTCAGTTCCAGCAGCCAGCACAAACCCAGTCACAGGCTGCTTTGTTTTTTGTGCCTGGTGCTGTACTACATATCAGCTAAAGCCAGTAAGCTGAGCTGACCTCTGCTCTCTAGAAGAAAAAACACAGATGAAGGCAAACCTCTAATGCACACGAAAATAAGTGAAAACTTAGTATCAAACAAGCAAATAAATACATTTGCTCATGTCATTCTCGTCTCAGGTTCCTGTTGATTTTTCTCTAAGATAAAAAAGCTTAGGTGAGACTGAAATAAGTGAACCTCAAGTCCCCAGCCTCCCCTACCTCAGCAACTTGTCAAGAGAGTTGGAGATTTTTGCCATCGTTATTTTTCAAAACCGATTTCCTAACAGTTGCATGACAATCAGCAGTCAAACTAATTGGAATGTGACTTTATCATTTCTTCCTCCTTTTAGCATTTTTTGTGCTATGTTGTGGGGAGGAAGGGATGTGAGGTTTCAGCGATGCTTACATAGAATCTTTCCTTTCTTATCACTGCTCCCAACTGGGTTTTCAGCTTCTTGGGTCAGTGGGACAAACTACAAGCAACTGCTACAGTGTCTCTTTCCACTTGCATCTCTTCTCATATCCAGTGGGGTTTTGGGGATTGACAAGGTTGACACTCCTCAGAGATGGAGGGGAGGGAGAGACAGTGGTTGAGGGGCAGGACCAGAGGATGAAGTGCAGACTTGGCTAGTAATTTCTTGCACCTTCCATTTAACCCTATGCCAAGCCTCCACCATCACCTCTGGGGAGAAGGAATGTCATAATTAAAGAAGGCTCTATGAATAGCATAGATATTGTTTCTAAACAGGAAAAAGAGTGGTAAGGGAAGGAATTCTATTAAGCAAACATTGTTGTTTTTTTCCCCCTGATTTCCCTCCAGAAATGTGTGTAGGGAGAGACTACAATGAAGAGCCACACTCTATTAAATACATGGACTAAACTAAGTACGCCATCTCAAAGGAAAACATAAGTGGTATTTAAAGGTCTGGTATAGTCTCAGCTGGTCAGCCTAGAATCCACTGAACAATTGCACTTCATTACTAACATGTAACTCCTCAAATAGCCTTTTAGTACTATGTGATGCTGCTAAAGGGCAAAAGGTGCTGACAGGGACCATGGACGTTTCTGCAGTGCCTTTCCCCCACAGTAATGTTCAGATCTTGCACAGCCAACGAAACTGCAGCATAGGTCAGCTGTAAACTCCCCCTCATCAGAGACCTCTCTGAGCCAGCAAAGTCAAGGCTGTGAGCTCAGGGCCTTCGGAAGGTCACTGGAGAGGACAGTGAGTCTGCAGGATGAGTCAGGAGAATTGAGAAAGCCCAGCCAGTCCCCAGAGCCAGGCCTCTCATAAGGCAGCCAAGGAAAAAGCTCTGTAAGAACCTGGAACACCCTGATAATGGAGAAAAGGGTGAGGAAAGAAGCAACAGACAGACAAACTCCCTGTCCTCAGCATCAGCAAAAGAAGGAAGTAGACCAGCTTTATCCTTGACAAGTCCTTATCCCACTTTCAATACCCTCTTCAAATTACCTGAGACACCCACAATGATGCCAGCCGACCAGGCATTTCCTACCACCTGCAGGGTACCCCCTCCCCCAACAAACTCACCTTTCTCAGAGCTTTCCCAATATTTTTTGTCTTGTTTCCTCTTCCTTTCTCTGCCTTGTCATTTTATGATAACTGATCTAGACCAATACACCAATTCCTGAGCTACTGTGGTCCCCACCAGGGTCACATATTGGCAAGTAAGCAGTTGCCTCTTAGCAACAGAGTACTTGTACCCCAAAGGGTATGTGTGGTTAGAGGATTTCCAATGAAGTCGAAACCTCAGGCAGATAAATCCTGGGGGACCCCACATTCAATTTCATGTGTACTATTACCTCTCTCCCTCATTGTTAAAGTGTAAGCCAGCTCAACAGACGTCTGGCCAAAAGCCTAAAGCCAAATTAGGTCCCAGAGTACCAAGACATCATCTTTTATGGGCCCCAAGATAAAAGAGCTTCATCTGAATTATTTCCAACAGATTGCAAACTGCTCATTTGTGATATCGCTTGGGAGGAGGGGAAGAAAAAGCAGGAGTTAAGAAAACTGTAGGGGAAGAAAACTTTTAAAGCAACACATAGTATGACAAAAACTGTGTGCTTAAAAGTTTTTGAAACTTACATTATTCCAAAGATGCTAAATAAGAGAGTGTATAACCTGAAAGGCCTGCCCATGGCATCAGCCTGTATGCCCAGCACCCGGGAGAAAGTTGGGAGGTGGGACTTTGGTGGAAGGAAGAAGATAATGATTGGCAGTGGAGGCTTTTTCTGAGATGACTGAGGATAAGACAAGCAGCTGGCATTCAGGTTATCCAGCTTATTAGAGGCTGTAGACACCGTTTGACTTGTGATGGGTCTGACTTCCTAACACTGTTCTGCGTTGCAGCTGTGTTTTCAGAATAAAAACATCTAGTCCAGAGTTTTGAGTTCTAAACTATCTAAGAAAGCATCTAATGATGCTGATGTGTTTGTTTGTTTTTTGAGACGGAGTCTTGCTCTGTTGCCCAGGCTGGAGTGCGGTGGCGTGATCTCGGCTCACTGCAAGCTCCACCTCCCAGGTTCACGCCATTCTCCTGCCTCAGCCTCCTGAGTAAATGATGCTAATTTTTAATGGACATTACTGTCTCTTTAATGAGACTTCTCTGGAGAAAGAATACTGTGACCTCAGATTGCTTGTGCAAGTGGACTTAACTGAGCAGGACTGACAAATGGACCAAGCTTGTCTTTGGGTTCCTTCTCCTTCCTACTTCATAGTTCTGTCTTCCTACACCCCTATCATTGGGACCCATTTTTTCTTGGTAATTTAGGGCTTCCCGTGACTCCATGCTTTCTCCTATCACAAGAATCTTTCCTAAATCTTTCCTGAGGGCTCAGTTGTCTACTTTCCAAAGAGACAGCTGGGGGCTAATGAGCTAAAGTGGTAGTGGCTGACAGTGAGTTAAATTCTTGCCCCTTCAAATTAGGGCAGTTTGATTGGCAAGGAATGCCTTTCTAATGATAGCATTTTAAGCTTGTACTAGGCTGGAGGAGATGGCACTTGTGTGTAAGGGAGTACTACTTGACACACCTCCAGTCACACAGTGGAAATGGCTGCCTACTTTACCCTGAACATAGCACAGAAGAGGTGCCTTGGCTGTTTAGAGGATGGAAGCAACTAACTTACAAAAACAAAATTGCTTAATTTACAAATAACCTATTAGCATTGTCAAGAATCCACTCACAAGCAGGTGTCCATCCCTAAGAAAGCTGTGTATTTTGCCTATGATTCTTGCTTTGTCTTTTGCACTTCTACCTTTCTTAACGGAGTCTGAGGCAAAGTGAAGTTGCCAAACTGTTAGTGTGTTTTTCCTGGGTCATCTATAAACTTGCCTTCCTTACTAATGTTTTAGAATGAGTCTACCTCTAATCTCCACTTTCTTTTAAGGTTCAAGAAGTAGACTTCACTTTACTCAACAGCTGCACTACTGAAAATATGTGTATATGGGAAGGGCAGTACCAAAAAACACACCTCATTGAATCGATCTATAACGTAAAGAATTCCAGATAATCTGATCCATTATTCAGTAAACAAGCATAAGGCTGACCTTTCGCCAAATTGACCAGTAATACACAGCTGTGGTCAAAATATTAAATGCTATCATACCAGTTGGTAAATAGCTACTACGCCTTGTCCTGGATGCCAGACTGTAGTCTGAGATCCCTAGACCTCCACAAGATCCAACAGCTAATGCAGTAATGCCTGACACAGCAAAGGGCCTCCGGGTCCTTGCTCCAGGGCTACAACTGGAACCTAGACTGATGTGTTGCTTCCTGTGCTTTCCCATGTGAATATTATCCACAATTTCAAAGCTACTGAGTAGCAGGCACTAGATGTGGCCGTGAATGTGGACCATAATTATTTTGCTTAAAACTGTAGTAGTGACACTGAGATTTGTCTCAGTTCACTCTGCCCCATGCATTCCCATGCAGCAGAACGTTCACGACCTTCAAAAGATGGACGACATGAGCCCTGTTTCCAAAATAGCACTTGGCAGGCAGCCTAGGTTTGGATGTGAACAGCAGACACAGGCTGTGGGCATGATGGGCCAGCCCCCTGTCACATCACCTCAGGGGATCCTCAGCCCCATGGGACTCACTGGAAAATCCTTTACATCTGAAAAGCAGAAATTATCTAGTCCACCTGAGTGCCCTGGGAGTGGGTCTGTATTCTTAGCCTCATGCTTCCAGTGCTGAGTTTAGAACAAAAGCCTCTATTCAAGGTCATATGGTGAGTCAGCTACTGAATAGGGAGTGAAAAGAAAGGGGGAACAAACAACCCACAAGAGGATTAGCCTGAGCTGCCTCAACCTATGAGAAAGACCTGGTCAAACCATTCGTAGTCTTCATATATAGATAGCTTGAAGAATTGCCTCTGAAGGATATTAATGAGCATAGGTAAGAAAGTATGATGATAATCAGCAGTCCTGGAGACACAAATTGGTGGTCGCCTTGTGATACAGGTAAATATACAATGAGTTTATGCTTGCTGTCCTTATGTGTATCTTAAGAAATAACTCATTCATTCTACCTCAGGTAAAAGCTCACTCTTTCTCCCAATGCACCTTGGCTACTGTCAACCTTGCACTAATATAAATGGATTCCTCCTTGTGCTAAAGGGAAGCAGAAAGAGCCCCATGTCTGAATTTGGAAGGTCTGAATTCTACTCTTGACTCTGCTAACTCTCTTGGTAACATTCAGGGAGATACATTCTGTTGTTTCATTTTCCTCATTTATCAAATAGGGATGACACTACTTCCTACCTCATGGGCTGGCATAGGAAGAAAATAGTATTATACATAAGACCATTTGAACATTCCAATACCCTCCAAATACATGAGGAAATATGACTGTCTTCAGAGATGCTCAATGAGTACCTGGAAACCAGCACTTACAGCACTTATCAAGCACCTACTATGTGCCTGGCACTTACACACTCATAGTTTTGTTGATCCTGACAACAATTCTATGAAGTAGATATTAGTTGTTGCATATTAAATGATATGGGATAAAAATGACAATAAAATATGTCAGTGCATTCAAATTTTCACTTTATTTTTGAAGTAAATTTGGTCCCCCTTAAATAACAAGCTTGCACACACATAAAAATGGAATCCAAACTACAAATGACACAACAGATCAGTTTAGCATCAACTTGCATTTCTAAAACAAAATTGAAAGTAAACGTGTGATTCATTCCATAATTTACAACACAGAAGCAAAATATGGTTTGTGAAAGCTTGGAAAATATGTAGGGTAAGGATTATTACCCTGGAAGGAATGCATAGGTGTTTAAAAGGTAGAGTATAAATCTAAACAACTCCTCACATTAAAATGACATCGTACAAGGAGGTAGAAATACAGCTTATATTGGGCTTAAGGTAGCAGCACTGTGGGGCCTCCCAGAAGGGCATACAGAATGCCTTAAGAAAGGTACTGGGTGGAAACCCAGGTGGAGATATAAAAGGGGGAACAAAGAAAGGAAGGCTGATTTATATAAATTTTCAAATGCAAGCATGTGTGAGAATATCCAGGATATTGCAGACCTGCAGTTTCCTCCCTGACCAATGACAGGCTACAGCAGAAGCTGAACCCTTGCAACCTTGGCCAAAGGAGGGATGAGATACTTGAGAGGAGGGGATAGAGAGAGGGTGGCTGTTAACACTTTTATCCTCATATTACACAAAGAAAATGGGGCCCAGAAAGTTGTTTTTTCAGGCATGCAACTCATAACGAGGGACACTGGGAGTCAAACAAAAGTATATATGACCTTCCTATACATACTTTGTGTAAACAAAGTATATATGACATTTTTATACTATAAAAATCCATGTTTTTTCCAAGAAAATGCACAACTTCTCCAAACCACATTGCCTTTCTCAAAAATGGTGCCAAACCCTTGGGTGATAGTGAAACATTGCTCCAAGCTCTTTCCTACTTAAGCACCCCTCACCATGACCACACCACTAGACGTAAATGATGAACACCTGCAAGCATTCCTACAAATGCTAAATATCACCGTTTCATTGGTCAATAAGGGGAGACTATGTGACCTGTTCTATATTAACAAAGCTAACTTACCTTCCCAGGAGATCAAACTCATCCATGGCTTTATCTTATCTCTCTCCTTTCCTCAGCCTCCCAGGCACAGAGATCCTTGAAGGTCAAGACCCTCTCTAAAACATTCCATCCAAATAGTCCCCATAGCATCCAGTACAGGACTTAACACATAGTAGACACTCAAAATATTTTATGAATGAATGAACACTATTTCTCTTACCATATATATGATAACAATATGTCCTTAATGTCTTCATGTTATTAGAATCCTTGTGAAGTTTAATCAGAGATTATAATGCGAAAAATGTAAGAAATTGAGATGAAGGTAATAGTTGGCTTCTAAGAAACTCTCCTCTTTCTCAATCACTAACCTAATAACATTTGTTCTAGTCTCAAATCTAATACCACCAACCAGAGGAACTAGAAGAAAACATCTCAGCTTCACCATTTTTAAAATTAATCGTATTTAGCTAGGGCAGAGGTTCTCCTCCCTAAGTTTTCATGAGAATTACCTGAGAAAGCTTTAACAAAAACTGATGCTAGATTCTGTTCCCAGGGTTTCTGATTTAGTTGATATTGGGTGACACCTGAGCGTCAGTATTTTTTTAAAACTCCCCAGTGAGTCTGAAATGTTGCTAGGGTTGAAAACCACTGGGTTAGATGATCCTTGAAGTCCCTCCTTACTCTTAAAATCAATATGCTGACTATAGCTGGGTGTCTGTTGATGTCATGGGTTGTTCTGACTGTTCTCCACTTTCCCCTCTAATACTACATGCCATGAGATCTATATCAAGTTGCTCAACAGCCTAACATCATGTTTCCCCCCATTTACCTATTGACTTAAAACTTTGTGTACTCTTGGGGCTCCTAAGCACAACTATTGAGATCTACTTTTAATGCTATGTGGGTCATTTTGCCACCAAAGAAGCTCCCCTGGTACCATGATGTGTCCCCAAAGCACTATCTGGCCTGCCCTGCTTTCAGGCTGGGAAAGCCCAACAAGCAAGCATGAACAGCCAGAGTGTTCCCACTGATCTGGAAGGAATCCGTAAGCACAATGCACTACTTTCTATTTCACTGGACTCTTTCATGGCACTGAGCCTGCCCATTCCATTCGGCCCTTTGTCAAGAACGTCCTTGACACTTAAGGAATTGATTTCTTCTTCCTTTCCTTTAAATAATAAGCCAACAGATATACAGGAGTTTTATGAGGTATCGATTTAACATACAAACTGCATTATGGCCTTTGAATGCTACAGCAAGAACCAATGCCTCATCAGCCAGGAAGACCAATATAGTGACAACCTAACGTTTTCTTAACCTGTCAAACATTCCTGTGCTCTAGGCTTACTGAGAGCAGACATGCCAAGGATTTAGAAATGTCAAATTAAAATAGTCTGGGCTATTTTCAAAAAGACATGAGCCTTTTTAACCACTAGCATTCTATCAGCAATGCTTTTTCAGAACATAGGGCTGCTAGAAGGCCCTATTTCTGAAGAACAGTGTGAACATTATACAGGAAACAGAGAGTTTCTCAAGGTCATAAGATGGTTTTCTAGAAGCACCTCAACACAGATTTTTGCCTATCTGTGGTTAGATGAGAAGGGCTGGAAATGTGGGGCAGGATAAGGGTGGAAGGGAGAATAGGGCAGGAGTCCAAATGAAAAATTCCCACACTACAAAGATCCTAAAATACAAATTTGAAAAAATAGAATCTGGCATGGCCTTTTAGTGATACACAGCTAAGGTGCTCTTCAAGGATGGGAAAGTGCAGAGGTGCTTTGTTATAGACCCTTGGTCAAATTGCCAAAAGTACATGAGGTCATTATTCCTCTCATTGCCAAATGTGTTGGAAGAATAATCATCTCACCTTGTCCATTTGTTCTTCAGATTTACCTCCCATATTCACCACTCTGCTACAACTGCTCTCATTCAGACACCAGTGATCTCCTAAGAGCAAGTCCTGCGGTTAGTTTTCACTCCTCATTCTGATTGGCACATCTATAACTATTTGATACTGTTGACCATCCTTTCCTTCTCTGACTTCTGTGATGGGATCTCTGTCTAGATTCTCCTCCTATTTCTGTACTTTTATTTTCAGTTGCCTTCTTAAGCTAGTCTTCCCGTATTCAGCTCTTAAATGATGGATATTTTTCTTAGCCCTTTCCTCACTTTTGCAAAAGCTTTCATGTTATGACTTACATGATTCTCAAGTCTTTATCTCTTGTTCCAACATCCTTCCAAACTCTAAGCTCATATAGTCAACCCTCTTTTTGGACATCTTCAACCCAACAGCCACTTATCCCCATTCCAAATCTGCTCCTTCTCTTGTATTATTTCAGTCGCTACAATAACTTTCTAACTGGTCTCCCAACCGGCATTCTTTTTCTCATCTCTAACCTATTCTCCTTGTTTTTCCCCAGAGTTTTCTCTTGAAAATACAGATATACATCTGACATTTTCACTCTGTTTAAAAACTTGTATTGGGGCTTTTTTCTACTTATAAAATAAATCTACTCATTATCCCATAACATTCAAGGTATCTAACAAGCCAGTCCTGTTTTACCGATCTAGTTTTACTTCTGATATCTCCCCCTGTCATCCTATTACTTCCCAACACCTCAATCCCACCTATCTTACATGTTTAAATTATTTAAAACAGTTAAATATTTAAATTTTAAGTTATTTAAATATTTAAATTTAAATCCTTAAACATGCCAGGCTAGCTCATGGCTCAGTGCTTTCTTTCACACTATTTCCTGCAGCTGGAAGAATTCCCCCTTCCCATATAAAAATCATAGTTTAAAATGTCACCTTGACCAACTAAAATGTCACCTCCTGTGTAAAATCTCCAGGCAGAATTAATCGTGGTTTCCTCTGAACTTTCTGCAAACCATAACTGTAGCACTTATGCACATTGTTTTACAATTAGGTGTGTGAAACCTCTTTAAAGATGGGGATTCTGCCACAGACTTCATGTTTAATATGTCAGGTTCTGGAATCAGAGACTTGGGTTTTAGTACCAGCTCTGGCACTTACTAGGTATGTAATTTGGGACAAGTCAACTAGTGTCTCTAAGCTTCAATGTTCTCATCTGCAAAACAATAACAATAGTGTTGCAAGTAAATGAGATAATGCATACAAAACACCTATAGTGCCTGACACATAATAAACACTCAACAAATGTTAACTAGGACTGTTTTTTCTGTGTCTAGCATATGGTCTTGCATAGAGCAAGTACCCAATAAATGATTACTGAATAAATTAATCATAGCATGGAAGACCTAAGAACATTTGCTAAATGGACAGTTTCTTCCTTTATTGAATCTTGGAATTCCTGTCAGAGGCATAAAAAATGGTTTATATAATGAATTTCTTTCTCTGTAGTCAAGTAATAATTACAGTAGCAATTGGGATAACCAAAAGCTTTGTATGTGCAGTTTATCTTTTGAACCTGAGCCTATTACATCTTTAGTCCCAGCAAATACATGTTTTGAAGTGTACATTTCAAACTTCCTTTCCAAGACAAATCCAAAGACTTTTTTTCTACTCTAACATTTCACAAATAGGATGAATCAATTAATGTGATAATTATTTAATACACCAAGCAATAACTTTTAAGTTGTAATGGTAATTGAGCCCAGCATGTTTGAAAATACCATTCTCTGAGCCAGGTTCAGCAACATGTCTTGAAGTTGGGACCTCAGAGGTTTAATTCATTCTAACCCCCCCCCCACCAATATAAAATTTAAATTAATGGTATTTCTGACTCTTGCTCCCTTTCACCTGTAATCCGTCTTAATCTCTTGACCTCTATTTTATTCATGAAATCCCAAAAGATGATCTTTCATAGTGAACCCACAGTTATCTGTTTAATATCGCTTGATAAGAAATACTCTTTTAAAAAGCCAAATTGTGGCATGCTTTAAATAGAAGCCCTATTTGCTGAGAAAAGACAAACACTTGTAGTCTTTTTCCTTTACTTGGTCCTAGAAAAGGCCCAAAGTAAAACATACATGTCAAGTCCATTGTAAATGAATATGGAAACCAGACATTTGAAGTGTTATCATCACCATCATTAGCATCATCATCACCATGATCTTCATCATCATTATAATGAAAAATAACATAACAACAGTTCAAGAAGTTTGGAAAATGAGGGTATGGGTTTATCTAAAACTCCACTAACCACATAAAACTAGAATTATTTTTGTATATTTTTCCATTCTTTCTCATTGGCCTACATTTTTTCAAAGCTTGCTTCCCAAGTCTTCCCAGGTACACCAAGGAGATTTTAAGAACTTCAGAAAAACTGTGATTCTAAATGTATAACTGCCTAGAAAGTTTCCCATTGCTTCAGTTTTTCAGAGAAAGACACTCTGAGAGTACAGATGGTATAATGGCCCAAGTCAACAAAAAGTTTTATTTCTGTGCATACATACCACCCATTCTAAGACAAGGTGTTGGGGATCAGCTGATGAGCTGATCAAACATACCCATTATAATGGTGGACAAAGGCTGAGACCAGCACTTTTTACTTCAATTTGGACTCTGAAAGAAAAATTATATGAGGAAAAGTGAGGACTCCCTAATGATAATAACCTCAATCTTCATGATATTAAAACATAATAATTAAAAGGCAGAGAGAGCCTTTAAAAACTCCATTGAGATTTCAAAAGAACAATACAGTATGCAAATAGTTATTCTTGTATGCAGTTCATCATTGATCATCCATGAGAACAGAAAGGAGCTGAAGCTTTGGGGTATATTCAATAATATTTATCTGCAACTTCTAGCTTCCTGTCCCTCTCCCTGACCCCCTCCAATATGTACACACACTTAGAATAATATTTATATTGGATTATGTTTTGTATGTTCATGAAAATCTAATGTGGCCACTAATAAAAGCTTAGGTTTAGGGCCTTGTTACTTTTGTCTCTCAAATTTATATTCCTTCATTATCTTCTGCACCTCTTGAAAACAACACAGATTCCTCCTTCTCTTTTTCCCTTTTCTCACTTATCTAGGCTAAATGATTTAATACTGCATTTCATAATATTTTATGTCGTTCTTGAATCATTTAATGTCTCTAAGGGTTACTTCCTTAACTAGATCATGAGTTCTTTGACAATTTATGCATGGTGCCATATCTTTTTTCTATCTGCTGTGATCCTTGGACATAGACTGTGAGCTACTTGAGGCCTTATTTTCCTTTGTCTCCTCAGCACTTATTGCAGTACCTAACAGTGGAGCTATTAAATAAAGCAAATATTTAATAAAGGAATAAATGAATGGATGAATGAATGATGGATGGAATGAATGGATGGATAAAAAGACAGCATCCAAGAAATGTTACCTAGCTGATTAGTGGATTTCAGAGCACTTGCCAGCAAGAAGGGTGGCCAGCAAGTGTTGATAAGTCAGTCAACAATTACTTATTGAGCACCTACTATCTACCAGACACAGATATTCTGTGGGGGAAGGGGAGGGGAACAAGAGAAAGTAGGCGTAGAATTGAAAATCAACTGTGTACAAGTCACAAAGTGGAACACAATTGCCCAATTGTCTGACTTTTTGTTATTATTTTCTGTATATAGCATGGGTGAATATTTTTCTCTATCATAAGGCAAACTAATTTGGGAGGCAGAGTATTACCATCTTTTTCTAATATTCTCTTGTATTACGTTGAGTTGAATAGTTTAAGTATTGAGATGTGTAGTTTCTTCTGTGGTATCTTCCCTGCTCTGTCACCATCCTTTTCAGCCAATAGGAACATGAGTTGGAGAGACATTCTGAGTTCTAGTGAAGTCACTGAAGTCAACTGGCCAATGACTAAGAGGTAAAGACCTAGGGTGTGAGGAAGGACTTGCATTCAAGGCTGTCTGAACTTTCCCTGTTAAGCCTTTGCTTCCATTTTGGAGACTGGAGCCTTTCAGCTCCTCCTGTCCTGGCAACTCTTAGGAAAAAAAATGCTTAATTAACAATAACAGAGCAGCAGAAAGGAAGAATGGAAATTATCATAATAGCATGGACTTGTTGTCCCCACATTGTTAGCCTCTCAGGAGCCAACCCCATGGATCTGCCCTATGCTTGTCAATGAGGGGATAAAAAGGATATGAAGGAGACATTTTATGGGGCCATTTCAGCCATTCATTTTAAATACATCCTCCATCAAATATAGTGAGCTGGGACCTAGAGATCACAGACAGCTGGGTTGCTTGAAAAGAGAAAAGACATTATAGTAAATTGTATTATTATACATTTACTGAGTTCCAGGGTTTCTGGGAGGGCCTCAAAGATCCAAGGGAGCATTTCCAACCAGTGACTTGAAGCACTGCCAGGCTGGGGGTAAGCTCAAGGCCAAGTAATGGGTCCAATGACATAAGACTATAAATCTGGTGGTTGGGAATTTGGTTAGGGGCTAGTATGGACTTTTTTTTTAGGGTAGAAGCACTTAGCAGGTGAGCCAAAAATGAATATTTTTTATAGAAAGATTCAATAATCTTTGTACATTGAGTGTACTGCCTGGCCTCAGTGATGCCTTCTGGTATGAAGAATCCGTTCAAAAACAGATGTCTAAATCTGAGGTTTTATGACAACGCCTCACCATATCCAAAATCATTCACTCTCATCCCTCATCCCTCAGTAATTAGGCAAGTACACATAAAACAAATCCAGTCCAAAGGCACAAATCAGGCAGTTGTCCTAGTAGGGTTGGAGAAGGTGGGGGTTCCCTTGGATTGCCAGAGACCTATGAAAATCAGGATGCTGCTGATGGAGTGAAGTTAGAGTTGCCAGAGAAGGAGGGCAGTTCAACACAGAGGTCAGTAAAGCAGTTGACTTAATTATATAACACATATTACAAAATGGGGCACACGCTTTATTGAAGCTTAATTGCCACAGGCAACACACTTGCTTAATTCAAAAGAGGAATTTCTCGCTGGGGTTGAAATGCTAGAAACTCTGTGTTCAACACATCAGATCTTGCCCATCTTCATGATGGGTAGCAGGAATTGGCAATGGAAAAAAGTCTGAGAGCCAGAAGATTTCTTAGAGATTAGAGATTGACCCCTACTCTTGCAGACAGAAAAACCGAGGCCAGAAGTGTACTCAAGGGTGCATTGCAGGTCTACAATTCAGGTCCTGACTCCCCAGATGGATGTGCTTTCCATTATGCCATGTTACTTCTCACTGTATATAACATTCATCATGATGACCCTGAAACTGTAAAAGACTTGGAGGTACTTTCTGATTTATTAGAGAAAACCATAGTCTGTTCCTTCTATTGCCAGTCTGCCATGAATTTCATTGCATTTACATTTTTTTGCATTTTTGTATCTATAAAAATTATTAAACAAAACTGTAAATTAATCTGAATAGCCTGTTCCCTACCAGACAGCATATTATGTTAGGAAATGCAATGTGCTCATTCCCTCAGCAGCCATCTCCTGGATTACTTAGGGGATCTGTGTCTCTGTCCAAGACCTAGGGAAAAGAAACTGGGAATACATACAGAGGCCAGCTTTCAGAGCAAGGTGCTTGTCTGGGATTATATTTTCTCTTTCTTTTTCTTCCATAGCACCTAACACATTGTGGGGCACACATTTGTATCCATAACTGCTGATTGGTTGATCACAGAAATCCCCAGTCTGTGATTCTCTGCTGGAGATAGAAGAGAGGGCCATTGGCTTAGTGAGATAAGTCATTGTAGCTTAACAGAAAGATCATATCTCTTGTACTTATATGGACCTGAATTGAGATAGCATATGTAGAGGCCTAGCATGCTATCTGACAAATATTTCGTGTTCCTCAAAAGGTGTTCATTATTATGATTATCAAGATGCAAAACATGTGTGCCAGAAGGACTAAAGCTTCCCAGGGGATCTGGATCACTAATCAAATGCTGAGGGGGAAGTCAGGATGCTAAAACTTACGAGTCTTTGCTAAATGCATGATTTGGGAAGGAGGAAGAAAAAAAAAAAAAAGAATTCCCAGTTCCTCTACTTAAGGACCACTTTTCAGCACTTTCTCCTAAGATGTGCAAGGTCTCTTGTCACTGTGGAGTAGTTCCAGATGGTTTTTAGTACCTCATTAGACTTTTGATGCCATCACCCAGTGGAGGAGGCCAGTGCCCCCGTATTGAACATTAGTTACTTGAGGGAAGCTTATTTCAATACTCCCTAATCTTCTAAATAGTACCGCATGTTCTGCAACTTTCCTATTTCACCCTTAAAGTCCTAATGGAAACTAACCCATCTTGTGTCATATGCCCCCAGGACCCTGGCCTTAGTTAATACAAAAACTAATTTATTCAGAAGTGTTAATGATCACTAATACCTCGTTTATGTCAGGTGATCTACGTATATTTTCACTTTAATGAACCCTCCATGTCAATCTAAAACGGTTTGGTAGAGATTTCTGACACCTGAGTAGGCTGTGGGGGAGATATTTATGGGCATATAGGAGCATTCTGGTAGTCCTCAAACCGTATCATGTGGGCAGCTCTGCTTCAGATCATTCTAGAAAATCAACTGGGTATAAATTATGAAAATAACAAAAAGAGAAAATTACCTACTCAACCTAGTAGGGCTTCCCAGCTGTCACTTTATTTAATTCTGTAGATATTTTGAACACCTACTCTGAACCTGGCACTGTGCTGACTGCTGTGGATACAAAGATGGCTATGACACATCATTGGAACTCCTAGTTCTATCATCCAGCTGGGGCCCTAACAAACTTAGAGCTGCTTATTTGGTTGACAAAGAAATAAAACAGCAGAAAAAGCCAACAGCTGTTTGCTTATAACCACTTATCATCAGAGCCGTCTCTCCCTGGTTTAAATACTTCTTTTTATCTCAAACACAAAGAGGATGAAGATATCCATGTGAAAAAGCCTACTCTTAAAGGTAAAAGCTGAACAAAGAACAAGTGATAAGAGAAGTGAATTCTGCAGTGAGCAAATTGCTAGTCTTTTCAGAAACAAACCTACATGGTCTGGTACCAGGAAATAGCCTTTGAGGAGGAATCCACTAATTAAACCTGTTTTTACTGTGACTATTCAAAACATTAGCACCCTGGAGATCCCTGGAAATAAATAAAAGGCAGAAAATCCGAGGCAGTTTAACAGAAATATTTTCTCCTGCTGGCAAGAAGGATAAACCCGACTTTAAAGGAATCATAAAACATTCAAGACAGAAAGAACCTTAGAGATCATGGGATTCTCATTTTTCAGGTGAGGAAATTAAAGCTCAAAGAGGCCCAGGGACACACCTATGGCCGCACATCTAGAAAATGAGCTCTGGGACCAGAGTCCAGAGCTCTTGAATGCTACTTATTCATGAATCTGGTCAGTTGGTCAACTAAATTTCTTGAGCAACCACTATGTGCCAGTCATTGTGCTACGATTGGTCCCTATCCCTGTCCTTATAAAGCTGGGGGAGGCAGATATTAAAAGAATGGCAAATTAATTATTTATAAGTGTAATCCATGCTGTAAGGATTAAGTAGAGGATGGAATGAGAGTAATATAGCCTTTCTGAGGGAGTGGGGATGGCATGGCTTAGGTTAAGAAATGAAAGATAAGGGCAAGTTTCCTAGCCTGGTAAAAATTGACCATGTAGTTGGTGGTGGAGGTCTGAGGGAAAAGAACATTCTAGATGGCATATGGAAAGGTGCCTGCAGTCCAAAACTATCCCAGCTCCCCCATCCGCCCCTCTCAACATCCAGACGCCTCACCCTTTTTATAAAACAGCGATCTACAGTATATAAAGATATATTTGCAGAAGTATGGGTGTGTAGTAGGAAGGAGGCATCATAGCCATCTGGACCTATTAAAATACTTATTAAATCACTTCACTGATTAAACAGTTATTTTTACTAACCAATGCCATACACCAAGGCAGATAATCAGTGTTTTACACTTCTGGAAAGGTCACATCCTCATCCCTTTGCATGGCACCTGGAAATAAAATAAGCCTATATTGAAAGCAGTAGATGTTAAATGATGCTTACTGAAAATAAGTCCTCACTTTGAAGTAGAAATAAGAAGTAATGGAATTTTCACATATGTATGCAGAAGTGGTCAGCAGGCAACAACCAGACCTTAACCCCTTCCAGCTCTCACCAGACATGTCCTGTCCAAAAGGGCAACCAACTAAAACCATGTAGCAGGTGCTAACTCCACAAGGGGTTTGGAGTCCTGCATCCCAAATGAAAAGGGGTAATTCTGAGGCTCTCAGAGGTCATTTCTGTTATGTCACCTTGAATGTGCCTACCATCTAGTCCCCCACTTTCAACTCAGGTTAAAATGAACTATTAATAAGAAAGCAGAATGGTGGTTGCCAGGGGATAAGGGAAGAGAAAAATGGGGACTTATTATTTAGTGGGTACAGAGTTTCAGTTTTACAAGATGAAAAGAGTTATGGAGATGGTGGTGATGGCTGCACAACTTTATGAATGTATTTAATATCACTGAACTGTATGCATAAAATGGTTAAGATGGTACATTTTATGTTAAATATATTTTACCATGATAAGAAATAAATTTAAAAAGTTAACTGCTATGCCTGCACCAAAACATCTCATGTACCTTATAAATATGTATACCTACTACATACCTACAAAAATTAGAAATTTAAAAAAATTAACTTAATATTAAACTATGATCAGTCACAAGCAGCATGATAATAATGAAAGCTATCCTGTTATGGGCACTATTTGTTTTATATGCATTATATTATTTTACCTTCGTGACAGCCCTTTGACATGGGTTCCATTCTTGGTATTTTGCAGGCGAGAAAGCTGAGCCTTTGAAAAATTAAACAATTTGGCCAAAATCACACAGATAGTAAATCTACCCCCAATGTGAGTGAGCTTATTTTCCTGAAATAATCAATGAAGGCAGAGATTTGTGTCTTCTTATTCACTGTCATATTCCCACCACCGAGAACAATAATTGGCATAGAGCAAGTGCTCGGTCAATATTTGGTGGAGTTGGAGTCCAGTCAAAGCACTCTTCTTCTAGAGTCTACTTAGCCACTGGATGAAATGCCTCCAAGGTCACTATCCCTCAGCCTCCATCTATTCAGGTCCTTATCTCTTATCTGGGAACCACAGTATGCTCCTAACTACTTGTCTTCACTGCCATTCCCAGGCTTCCCAAGGTTTGCAACTCTTCCTGATGTAACACTTAAGCCTAGGGATACCCCTTACTGAACAGCCTTCCCAATGCTACAGGCCCTGCTTAGTCATCATTAGTGCGTTTCAGATATTCCATGTCCACATCCTAGCTCTGACATTTGCTAGCTGTGTTGAACAAGTTGGGTTACTTCTCTGAACCTAATTTCCTTATCTGTAAAATGGAAAAAATCACTTACCCTCTCTGAGCCTCAGTTTCTTGTTTATCTCCCAGGTCTCTTCTAGCTCTCAAGCCTTCAGGACTCACACACTGGTACCACAGATCTATTGCTGTCCCACCCCTAATGACTTACATCCCCTTGTCAAAGTTCTGCAAATAGGTCTGGTGCCTTGAGAGTTTGGTAGGCTTTTAGTTACTAAGCAATCTGCCTGCAGTTACCAAATACGCAGAATTCATTGATTTCTTACCTCTTTTGAAGAGGTATACCTAGTATTTCTGCCTTTATTCCTACCTAAGTCATTTTATGCTTAAGATCTAGAAATGAAAGAATGAGCAGGATGTCTTCTGTCTGGGAATTTGATGATCAGAGGTTGAAGCCATGAATAGTATTTGAGAAGTATTAGCTATTAGCTTATTGATAGGACCTAGAAGGACTCCTATGTATAATTCCTAAATACTTAACTTTTTTTCATGTTTTCCTTTCCTGAAACGAAATGCTACAGTAAAATTAAGAAAATAATGGTCCCTGTTTTATGGCCTGAAAACATTGTTCCTTCTATTTGCATGGGTAACAACATGGAGTCCTAGAAAAAATAATACTATCCTTGTAGAAGAAAATGAAGTCTGTTGCCTCAGGCTTGCCTGGAGCTATTCCCTTCTGTGGCTTCTCCTTCTTATGAACTATCACCTTCCGAGGTGCTACCACCTGGTTGCCAGGGATCTGCCCCAGTAGTGGAAGGCTAACTGGACCCCTTACAAACTGGCCTATGACTCTGGCTTAAGCAGGCCATGGAATTTCCAGCCACTTCCCTCATTATCTATGAATCCATCCCTTCCACACACAGCAAAAGAGCCATCCCCATGACAAACACCCTTTTGGTCTTTATGCCACTCCCTAAAGCTTCTACCCTGAAAAGATTTGTACTTTTTCTCTTGGAATCCAATTCACAAATGTTTATGACTCTGGAATACTGATGGTATTATTATAAGTAGAGTGGCAAAGTGATATATAGAGGCAATCACTGTCTTCAGGATGGGCCAGTTCAGAGTGAGCTTCTTAGAGGAAATTACATTCCAAGCAGGTAGTAAGCAGTGCCATCCTGGCTCCCTGAAATTGATTGAGTGGCAATCCAATTACAACATGTATCTGATCATTTTATACCTTGTGGCAACATATTGAGATCAGACCATTTCAGGGGAGTGGAATATTCCACCTCAGTGGTTGGCCCACTCTTAATGGGTCCTTAACACATATATAAGGCAATAAAATAAAATAATAACCCTGTTCTTTAAGAGCTAAGGTATCCACTGGTAAATGCATTATGTCATAGCAACAATATATCAGGCAATAAGGCAAGAGGGTGCTGACAAAATCTCTTCTAAAGACGCATAACTGGATTGTGAGCTCAAATAGCAAATATGCATTGAGGGCCAGGATAATTGGTCCTTTATCTTCTCTTTATAAAAACAAAGGTTTATTTGCCCTTTAAATGGTTCAATAAAATTAAATTGGTACCCTGTGGTGTGTGCTGAATACATAATCAGAAATCGGAAGCAATAAAAAAAAAAAAAAGAGGGAAAAGGCAAAAGTAATGAAATCTAAAATTTGGAACAGTGTAGAAAAACAATGTAGGAAAATAATGCAATTCCCAGTAATACCTCCTCATTGTGTAGCAGATCCTGTAGCAATCACTTCTCCTCCTGAAAGCTGGAGATCACCAGCTGGATCCACAGTACCTCAAAGGCACAGGCTGCTTGACTTTGTAGTACCCTCAGAAAAGGGGAGGGGCAGGGCAGGACTGGGTAAGAAAGGAAGTGACTCTATTTACTTTGTCCACTTTTGGAGGAATAGACAAAACTTTGAAAGTAAATGTAGTACTCATGAAAAGGAATGCTTTGTGGAACTCAAAATGTCTTTTAAAGTATATTCCCTGTAATCCTTCCAAAGCTGCTCATGTTAAGATCTTCACAGAAAAAGCACAAGAAAAACCTCATAATACATAAGGATACAGCAATCCAACCTCCAGAAAAGCGGGAGAGTTGGTGCTTGGCAACTGATAAACATGAAACACAATACATTGGAAGAAAACACACATTCTTCTTTCTGATTTCTAATTTTGATGGCCAGACACATAAATATTTGTTTAATGATTGACAGCACATTGATAATACTTTTCTGTATTAACTGGATAGATGAAAGAGAAGGGAAATTGTGTTATCATTCAATTATTTTTGCATAAAATACATTCACATTCTCTACTCAGAAAAATATTAATCATGCACATAAGAATTTTGACTTGGAAATCTCAGAACACTTTATAGAAATCTATTGTGTAGAATGATTCCAGTGGCCAGATACATTAAAAAAAAAAAAAAAAAAAAAGAGGGACACAGAATGAGTTTCAAAAAATACCTTCTTTAAAATGTCTTACAGTTGAAGGTTCTTAGTGAAGGTGAAACTATCTAGAAGTCATCTCTTTGCCTGCAACCAGGAGTACATTAAGTCATCCTGAATAAATTAAGTACATCTGCTTTCCACACAGAAAGTTTCTTCAGCCTTTCCAGGGGCCTCTCAGTTTTTTCCGGGCTCAACAGACCAAAAGACCCTTTCATAGCTAAAGGAATACATGTTTTATTTCCTTTGTGTCTCTCCCAGGCACCTGCCAAAGGACTCTGCACATCGTTTACCCTCAAATATCATTGCTGCCTGGCTGGCACTTATGTTTAGTGCCACCCATACCACACCAATCTGGAGCTGGAACTCTTTCTTAAACACAGATGAAAACCAACAAGGGAAAGAAAAGTAGCCAAAGTGGGAGCTTTAAGGGTGAAAGAGAGCAAGACAGTCATAGAGTCACTGGGTCTGCAGCATTGCTTTGTGGAGCCTAGGCCCCATACTGAAGATTAATCTTAACCAACTTCATCAGCAATTCCATTTAAAAGGCAGAGGCAACTAGGCCCCAGTTGTGCACAGAAACAAAAATCACAAGCAATAAAATAAAATTAAATACTCATAATTAACTAATTGGTGGTACAGTTGGCTGCTTTTCTCCCCAGAGAAGGCATCTTCTATATGAATTTTGGAACATTTAACCAAGTACAGCTGTAATTATTATTATTCCTATAATAATAGGGTTCCCACAGATCTTCATATTTTTACATGTTTTATATTCATTATGGCTAATCCACAAAACATCTCTTTAGGGTATGCAAATACTTTTATTGCCAGTATACTAGAGGGGAGATAGAGCTAAGAAAAAGGTGAAATGAAGGTCACAGATTATCAGCAGTGACTTAAGAAATAGAATTTGGCATCTCAGAACCAATTTATGTCATCAACTCGCTAAGTGCTTCCAGCATGAACCAAATTATACTGAGTCTGACACAAAAGTAACAGAACACCTGTTTCCTGGGCCTTCAAAAGCTTCTCAGGCATTGATGAAGTTCACATTCACACACATGAGGCAAGCAGGCCACAGCTCACAATACATTGGAAATACATTTGATCTAGGCATGCTATGATCAAATGCCAAAATGGGGACTTCAGGCCAAGTGCTGCTGGCACTCACAGTAATAATAGGTTTCTTGGGGGATGAGGCAGGCACCAAATGCTCCATGGAGCAGGGAGCATCAGCCAGGTTTTGAAGGGTGGACAAGGATTGGAATGGCAGAGATTTAGAGAATGGCATTCCAGGATGGGGACACAGCATGAGAAAATGCTCAGTAGCAGGTATGAATAAGAAGTATCTGAGGCATAGAAAGACCACGAGTCTAGGGCAGAAAGTTCCTACAGGAGAACTTTGGAAGACAATTTTAGTTAGATCCTAAGTCCCAATGATAGAGAGCCATGGGGTAGAAAACAAATACCTACTGTTTATTGAGCACCTGTTATGTACAGATTCTGTGCTTCATGTTTTCTTAATGTAAATTCCAGACTGAAGAGTTTGGACTATATCTGAAAGGCAATGGAGAGCTTAAGGCCCAGTCACTGCATTCCAACATCTAAAATAAGATAGAGTGTGCTGAGTATACAGCTTCTCTCAGGCAATACCATTGTTATCTGAAAATACAAAGCCTTTAATTTTGCATTACATCGCACAAAGAGAATTACAGAACCCGATTCCTCTTTCTCTTGGAGCAAATGGACAACTCTGTTATGGTCAGATGTATTCATCAATAGCACATAAAAGTTACAAGTTAATAAATGACTGAGCAGCAAAGTGCTAGAGGGGCTACTTAGTCTGTCTGTAGATGAAACTACATTCTATAAGTTGCATGTGTTTACTTAATTCTAGCTATTTCTAGCTATTTTTAGTCAGATTCCACCCCATGGAGCAAGTTAGGCACTTTGGGAGACACAGTCTTACTTTCAAGCCACTGAAGGAGCATCTGCAGAGTCCATGCAACAGGACTCAGCTGTTCTGTGTTGCTGCAAGAGGATAAAGTAGGAATTAATTTGAATGATGTTCTGCACCAGTGGTTTCTCTTCCCATCTTGCAAATGGATTGAGTTCTAAAAGAAGATGTGTAATCTGGCTGGCCTACAGGTAGCCTTAAATACCAGAGCTGCTTGATAAAGCACACAAGATCCAGAGTACAACTGAACGGTTTTACAATACTGAACCTAACTCTATTTCATGCTCATGTTTCTGTGGGAAGATGCGTTCACCTTCCCAACTCAAAAGTTTGGTAACACATGTTCCCTAAGCACTCCCATCTGAGACAGTGGGAGCAGAAACTCTGCCAGCTTCCATCCCCAGGTGTTGACAATTCAATGTGGCTTCAAATGGAGGCTTAGAGGGCGTAGGGAGGAGGGATGGATTGGGAGAACAGGAAAAAGAATGAGATGGGTCCTCTGCAGGAAGTGATAAACAGTGAGGGCACAATTGTTGTAGATTAAACCAGTACTAGGCTTGGGACAGGGCATGGAACTACAATGGCATAAGGTACTAAAGAAATACATTTTATTTTATGACCCATAACACATATGCATGTCTTTAAAACCTAAAACATATGTTTCATGAAACAATGAAACAATACTTACCTTTACTACACAGATGCACCTTGGCATTTTTCTAGGCTATTTCATTTATTTTTAATGCTAGGTCATGACTCACTAAATTGATTTCATAAGCCACTAATGGGTTGCACCCTGCAATTTGCAAAACATTGTAGGAAAAGGAAAGCAAGATTAGTTTTCCTTTATTCTTTCTTTTCTCTCTTAGATTAGTTTTCCTTTATTCTTTCTTTTCTCTCTTATCAATCATAGACTCTGGCCTGGAAGAAATCAGAATAGAGGTTGAAAAAACAGGGGCTGGGATAAAAGTGATGAAGGTGGGTTCTAGGCAACATTCAGGGAGAAAAGATAAACGGATAGGAAAGGTGTGGTCATGCTGTCACTGGACCAGCTATGAGTTCCCTAGTAGGAGGTCATATGAAAGGGAACTTGAGAGTAGAACTCTATATCTCCAGTATCTGGCACAGTACTTGGTGCTATTCAGTAAATATTTAATTTAAAATATCTGCCAAATTGATATACATAAGTTAGAGGCTGATTGAACATACACATCTGATCAAAACACAGAGTGAATATCAGAATCTATGCTTGGCAAATGGCAGTGTTGACAGGGTTCGTTGTCAGCAACTGTATCCCTCCCCTTTGTCTCTACGTTCAAATGGCAAAAGGTCCCCATGCAGAGGTATCCACAACTGGAGAGTCATTCTCCTAGAGGACAACTAAAGACTCAGATCTTTCCTGACTGTCACTAACAGCCCTCAAAATTTTATCTGACCTGTGTCCTGTTTCTTCAGTGCCTGGTTCTCATCAGAACTAATCTGACAAACCAATCCATACTGAAGTAGTCATGAAAAATACTGACCGCATGTTTCCCTTTCAGACCACATTTGTAATTTAACAGGGAATTTTTCCATCCTAGCCAAAAAAGGTGGATGTTTCAAACCTTGTAGTAGTCAATGGAGAAGAGAAACTGAAGATGGGACATCTTTCTAGGGACCCTCAAACCACACTACAAGGCCACTATCTACTCTGCCTACAAATTGGAAGTTTCCATTAGTCATTAAACAAGCCCTCCTCTACTCCAAAAAAAGTATGAAAGTTGCTAGTACAATGCCTAAAACAGTGAGTAACTAATAAATACTGGTTGGATTAGAATCTAAAACATTTAGGTGGGTAGGCACAGGAGGCAACTTTAACAGGTCCTACTCAACTAGCATTGTCTGTGTTAATGGACAATTCCATGTTGCACTATCCACTAGCTGCACGTGGTTATGGAGCACTTGAAATGTGACTAGTGTAACTGAGAAAAGTGTAGTCACATGTGGCTAGTGGCTATCAAACTGGACAAGACAGGTCTAGACAGTTAATAGACATAAGACACACATTTTGAGCAAGTACCTTTCTCTGGCTGGTGCCCTTGTTAAAAAGCTGCATCTTTTTCTAGATTACCCCAAGACCTGAAATGCCCATCTTCAAAGGGTTGTCCTTCTTCTTTTAGGACAAAGGGGTGTGGGTGATTTGTGGGAGCTGGTTACAGAGGGCTTTGTTCTTAGATTCAAGCTAGACTGTCTGTTCCCAATCAAAGCAACTTTCAAATAGAGAGCAGTGCAACCCTGAAACATCCTGCAAGGTCCACCGAGGTTTGCCTGAATATACACCCTCTGCTTGTCAGATGGACATCTCAGCATGGACCTCCTTGACACAAAGTTTTACACAGAGCCAGAACAACCTCCCAAACCAAGATTGGGCAATTACTTTTAAAAACCCAACTGGTTGAATTCAAGTTAGAAGAAATGCCTTTTAACTTGCCTTTTTGTTCCTAGATGGAAAATAGGTTTTTTTGCTCTTCAGGCTATTGAGACATATTTGAAAGAACTGAGGTTATATGGATTTTTAACGCAGCAAAAAAGTGAACTGTTTTTGAGTAACCACCAATCCTGGGTATTGTGAACATGACTTTTCAAGAGTTTCTGTCCATCAGGATTGCATTTGGGAAATTTCATAAGGCTGCTTACAATTGCTTTAAAGTCTTCTAGCAGGTATGGATGCTGAGGACCATGAACCCTAGGGTCGGATATTCATTCAATTTTTCCACCTGTAAAATGAGTAGGCCATTTGCTTTCTAACAACAAATAGCAATGAATCAGCATTTTGATCTTAGGTAATAACATACTCCTTGAGTTATTTGGTAGAAAAGAGGAGTTTCCCAACTCTTTTGGTGGCTCATTCTTCACCAAAGAGGTATTTCTCTGTCTGATCATCCTCTCTCCTCTCAGCATCCTTTTCTTCTTTTTTACTTCCTTTTCATAAAACTTGATGATAAATAGTAAAGATACATGGTCAGAGATGATAAAACCAGGAGAGAAGAAAATCGTTCCAGTTATTTTTTAACCAAGATTTAGGCCTGTGAGTGTGTGTGAAGAATCAAAGTCAGTGTTAAGAATCATTCATATTGCCCAAACTGTGAATGTGTTAAAGATATAATATATTTGGAGCAGACTGAAGAACTTTAGCCAGACTATTTATTATCTAGTTCTTGTCATCCTGAAAAGTATAGGGGTGAAGAATAAAGTAGCATGCCCAATAATTGTGTCCTTGGCCCTGTCCTCTTCAGCATTTTTGTCAATAACTTGGATTATACAACCCGAAGCAGACTGATCAAATTGCAGATGATGCATAACTGGGAGTGACATCTAATAAACTTGTTAACCAAATCAAGATTTAAAATGATCTCTCGAGGCTGGGTCAAAACCATTAGGACGTTTTTAAAAAGTAAAAGTCTATATTTAAGTACAAAAAATCAACAGCACATATCCAAGGTTGGGGGAAGCCTGGTATGGCAGAAGTCTCTTGACAATATACCTGGGATATAATTTCAAGACCACAAAGTAGGAGTGGTTTCCATGGAAATCTATGGTGAGCTGTTTTTTGTTTTGTTTTGTTTTGTTTTTAAAAAAAGCCATGCCATCCTCAGCGGCACGGACAGATATGTGTTTTCTAGTCCAGAATTGGGGGGTAGGGAGAGGCATCAGTTCCCCATCTTCTGGAGGGGTTCGACCTTACTCACAGTGTGGTGCTCAATCCTGGACACCAAACTTTAAGAGTGACGTTTGACAACTGGAACACATCCAGAGAAGGATGGCCAAAGTAGTGAAGAGCCTGGGATATCTGCAGAACAGTTGGTGATAGGCTGAAAAAAAGAAGGCATAGACAGGTGGAATGCATATCTTCAGATGTTTGAAAGCCTGTCATTTGAAGATTAAGTAGATAGTTTCTGAACACTTCAGACAAAAAAAATAATCCTCAGGTAGTGAAAGTTACAGGGAAGTAGATTTGCAGTCAATATATTAAGAAATTTCTAATAATTAGGGCCATCGCAAAGTAGAATGCACTGTTTTGAAGAGTAGTGAGTTCACTATCATCAGAAGTATTCAAGAGGAGATGGACCCACCTGCCAATTAAGCTATAGAGGGGATTGTTGCACTTTTTTAGGAAGATGGAGGAGGTGATTGAGGCCATCACAACATTAAGAATGTGATGCTAAGGAATCCAAACAAAATGGGAAATAAAGGTTTGTCTTCTTGACTGATGATGGAGCTAAAGATTTTATTACTTATATGTGGTTTTGACTTTAATTATGAAATATTTAAGCCTACAGAAAATAAAACAGACAACTATTAGTTCAATTTTGAGAATACTTTTTGTTTGGGGACCCATCTCACCCTCTCCCTGCTCAGCATGGGCGGCAAAATCAAAGAAAATGGCTTTCAAATACTATATGATGTGGTATCAAACTTGTAGCTCTTATCTGTCCATTACAAACCTTAGGGCTGATTCAAAGGCATCATAAGAGTTCATCACTTTCCTGCACAGCTTTAAAAATTGTTTCATTGACTGTGACTGGATTACTGGATCAATTATTTTTTCAATTAAGAGTCCTGCTAAACCCCATGTAAAATGAGTTGCAAGTCAAGACAGGCCCCTGACTACTTTAGATGATTGATGGAGATATGTGGATGGCAGAGACAGGCTGTAAAGAATGACAGTTCTGTGGATTGATTTGTTATGTGGATGATGATTACTGGAAGCCAAGTACCAATACTACTTACTCGTTGACACTCGGGAAGTTTTGTAATTTTTAAAAGGAGAAATTTAGCCATTACTTCCATTTATTCTCTGCACAAACCTGTGAGGTGGGCAGAGCAGGTGTTAGCACTGCTGGGTTACAAATGACAGACCTGAAGCCTAGTGAAGTGACCGGCCCAAGGTCATATAGCCAATTAGGGGCTGAACTGTATAAAAACCCATCTCAGTGCAAACACACTGAGAAATAATTTTTTAAATAATATAAATAACATATACCACTTATCAATTGAGCACAGACTATATGAAAGTCATAAGCACTTTACATATATTCATTTAATCCATACAATAATACTATGGGGTAGGTACTATTATACCAATTGTTATAGAAATGGAAATGAGGCTTGGAGCATTTAAGTAACTAGCCCAAGTCTATTTATCCAATAACTTGACCTTAAAAAAAAAACTCCAAAACTCTTTACCTTCAGTGCCACAACACAATTCAAACCACTATTGTCTCTCACCTAGACTATAGTAATAACATTTAAAAGGTGTTCCCTACTTTCATTGATGTTCCCTTAAATCTACTCTTCATACAGCAACAAGAAAAATTTTTTAAAAATATAAATCAGTTTATGTTATACCCATGATCAAAATTATTCTAATATTTCCTCCCATAGTCCTTGGCATAAAAATACAAATTCCTTACCAACATCCAACAAGATCCTCCACGGTTGGTTCCTGCCTCCTCTACCAGATTCAACTTGCATTATCCTCTTCCTCACTGGCCATGTTCCAGCCAGGCTAGTCTTCTTTCAGTGCCTCAAATGCATCAAATGCATTTCAGGGCCTTGCCACATGCTAGTCTCTTTGCATAGGGTGCTCTTCTACCATCAGGTGTCAGTTCAAATGCTTTGTCCACAGATAACCTTTCCCTGGCCTAATCTAAATTAAAACCACCTTGTCATGGAGTCACAGCATCCTACACATTCTCCTCTTCATAGTTAGAACGTGATAACCACACATTGGTATGATTATTTGATTCATATTTACTGCCAGTACCAGACTGTAAGCACCATTAAGGCAGAGATCTTGTCTGTTTTGCTCACCACCATATTTCAGCACACAGACACTGTTTGTCACACACGAGGAACTTGAAATTTATTTAATGAATGAGTAAGCAAAATATTAAAGCCCACGCCTGACTCCTGAGTTCCAATGCTTAACCATATTATCTCAATATAAAAGGGCCTAAAAAGCACCCTCTTAGCCCAACCCATTTCAACACCTTTCCCGTCATCTCTGACATTGCTATGGAAGGATGATTTGAATTTACATGTGCAAAATGAATTTTCCAAAATACATGTGTTCATATATTAATGCCTGCATTTGCTAGCAGTTACATTCAAGTAGGATCAAATGTTGATAATAAGTGTTTTCTTTGCCAGCATTTAGATACATGCCATGTAATTGCAAAAATAACTAGTTAGACTTTCAGAAGGCAGTATGCTCTTGAGAGCTGAACAAAATGTTCAAAGGAATTAACCCCAAGATGGTAATTAAACCATGGAATCATCAGCTGGAGAATGGGGCAGACACACTGTTCTGACTCTGAAACCTAAAAGCACCCACTGTGGTTACCAGGACAGAAGACCAAAGGGCATTGGGGAGGGATGATGATTTATATGAACCCAGGGAAGGTATGAGCTGACTACTACCCTATACTCACCCCACCATATCCATCCTCTATCTAATTTCCCCTCTCCTACATCCCCAGGCTAAACACAAATAACTCATTAAAGGGCAGGATCAGGAAGGTAGCTGCCTGCATGGTGGGCTTGGAAGAGTTCAAAATATCCACCCTTCTTAAGTTTCTACTGCTAAAGTAACTCCTTTGGGATTTTCTATATATGTATGCATTTTCATTGGATTAAGGTTTTGCTCTTTGTAAGGAGGAATTCAGAAGGTAAACCTTTGGTTCTCTTGTGGGAGAGGAGCTATGTTGTCCTCCTGAGGGATATTTGATGATGTTTTGAGGCATTTTGGGTTGTCACAACAGGTAGTAGGAGTGGTGCCCATGGCATTTAGAGGATAAAAGTCAGTGATGTTGCAAAACATCTTACAATGCACAGGACAGCCCTTGAACAAAGAATTATCCAAACCAAAATGTCAATATTGCCAAGGTTGAAAAACCCTGAACTGACCCATTTACAAAGATTCATTTATTAATCCATTAACAATTCATACAGAGTAGGTTCTTGCAGAAATAGGAGATGGGATAAGTATATTTATATTGATCAGTTGAAACAGAAAGAAGGAACAGTAATTTGATAGCAGTATTCAATAGTCTGGGAAAAGACTGGAAGCAAGTGACCAGTTAAGAGACTACTCTCAGTCAAGAGAAAAGGAATGAGAACTTGAACTGACGATGAACAGGATGTAGATACACGTGCCTTAGAGGCAGAATTGGTGAAGCATTACAAAAGAATGGTATAGGGAAATGAGAGAAAGAACGAAGGCAATCATGACCCTTAAGACTTTAGCTTGGGTGCCCGGAACAAGAGCAATGCATTAGAAGAAACAGGGACAATGGGAGCGGACGCATAGGTGGAGGATGGACATAGAGAAATAATATGCTGAGTTTGTGATGTCTTGAGGGCCTCCGGGTGAGGCTGTTTTATGGGCAGTTAGAAATGTGGCTCTGGAGCTCAGGAGTGCGGCTGAAGCTACAGGTATCTAGTTAGAAATCATCCACATGGAGGTAGTGAGCTTAGATCCCCTTGCCTTGCACATAGCAGGTCCTCCATAAATATTTGTTGAATTTTTAAAAACCACATTTAAAGTAAGGAGAAAAGAGGGCCAGGGACAAAATCTTTGAAACACATCTTCATTGAGGAGGTGGACCCAGAGGAAACTGAAAAGGAGGAGTAAGAGAGGTAGGGCCAGCAGAGTTTAATGCACTGGAAATCAGAGAGGAGAGTTTCAAGGGGGAAGATTTAGCCAACAATATCAAATGTGGCTCAGCAATCAATTTGAACAACGTCTATGAATAGAGGGGGATTTGACAGTGAAGAAGTCATCATCGAACTTGAGAGAGCAGTTCAGTAGAGGGATGGGAACAGAAACTAGGTTCCAGAAGCTGAAGACTGCAAGGTCTTTATTATCCCATCATTAATAATAGTGATAAAGGAGTTAGAATGATAATTGATGGAGGTGGCAGGGATTTAAGAGGAAATGGAATCTTAGCAGATGTTTAGCCTGACAGGAAGAAGGCAGCATAGAGAGACTACAGTGTGGCACTCAAGAGGCCCAACAAGTAAAATTAGGTTCAATTTAAGGACAAGCTCCCTAGCCATCAGAGCTGCGCTTCATAGTGAGCTCCCTTGTTACTCGACGGATTCAAGGAGAGGCAATATGACCTCATGGAAGGTGGCTCATTTATTGAATGGGACTTTGGACTACATAATTCATTTCCAACCTTTTGGATTTATCAGATTAATAATATTTTAGGGGGGAAAAGGTAGGGCAGGTGTACATTGATCCAGAGAGTTACCAACCTTTTGATTGTGCTGTTAAATGTATTAGCTTTCTATTTACTGCTGTAAAAAATTACCACAAACTTAATAGCTTAAATCAACACAAGATTATTATCATATAGTTCTATAGGTCAGAAGTCTGGTACAGTTCTCACCAGGCTAAAACCAGTGTGTCGGCAGGGTTGTGTTCCTATCTGGAAGCCCTAAGGGAGAACCTGTTTTCTTATCTTTTTCAACTTCTAGAGGCTACCCATATTTCTTGGCTTGTGGCCCCTTTCCACTTTTAAAGCTAGCAATGGCCAGGCAAGTCTTTCCCTTGTCACATTACTCTCATACCGACTCTCGTTTTGCCTCTGTCTTCCACATTTAAAGAAGCTTGTGATTACACTGGGCCACCCAGATAATCCGGGATAATCTTGATATTTTAGGGTCCATTGATTGGCAGCCTTAATCTCATCTACAGCCTAATTTCCCTTTGCTGTATAACCTAATTCAGAGACTTTGGGATTCAGACATGGACATCTTTTGGGGAGCCATTATTTTGTCTACCACATAAGAGATATAGATATATAAATATATCTCCTATGTGATAGATATCATCATCATTTATCATCAACGTCATCATTTCAGAAGATAAAGACTACATATAGCACTAAAGAGTAGAAATTAAATAGAGAAAAGGACCATCTTTCCAAAAAAACAATTGTCTACCCTACTCCAACACACACAACAGAACACAGCATACATTTATTTCCTTTCACTGGTAACTCCACCAATTACTAATATCACAGCTTTAGAAACCACCAGGCCGGGCGCGGTGGCTCAAGCCTGTAATCCCAGCACTTTGGGAGGCCGAGACGGGCGGATCACGAGGTCAGGAGATCGAGACCATCCTGGCTAATACGGTGAAACCCCGTCTCTACTAAAAAATACAAAAAAAAAAAAACTAGCCGGGCGAGGTGGCGGGCGCCTGTAGTCCCAGCTACTTGGGAGGCTGAGGCAGGAGAATGGCATAAACCCGGGGGGCGGAGCTTGCAGTGAGCTGAGATCCGGCCACTGCACTCCAGCCTGGGCGACAGAGTGAGACTCCCTCTCAAAAAAAAAAAAAAAAAGAAAAAAAAAAAGAAACCACCAGACTATATGTATGATCTCTCAAGGTCCCCTCTAGCTCTAAGTTTCTTTGATCCACTGGAATTCACTGTACTATGAAGGAATTACCTGGAGAACCTTGTTGTGATGTAGCTCTATGAGTTTCTTCATAGCTATATTTTTCGTCTTCCTGCTTGCTTTAAATGCGATCATTAAATCAGCAAGAGACTTCAGTTTCCCTCTTTCCCCCTTGATTCAAAAGGTATGAAAAGTGTTCTGTAAATGATATGCAATATTGTTATTCTGAACTTTGAGGTAATCAAGTTGTTTGACATTTTTGTAATGATGCCTTTTGGAATATGGGTGGTATAATTAGGTGCCACACTGTACATTAACAATACCTGTCTCGACCCTACAGACTCGGGGACTATAAATAAAAGCATGACAGCTGGCTACAGCCTTGCTTGCCACTCACCATTGAAGAGAACGCAGCTGGGGAGCTACACTAGAGTCCCCAGGAATCCAGAATGTAGTTAGAAACGACATCTTCAATGAGAAAAAGTTGGTATTTTCTTACTGGGAATATACAGAGACAGGCACTTTTAGGAGACAGACAACCAAGCTATTTCACACGCAGAAGGCACAGAGGCCCCAGGTAGGCACAGCATTTCACCAGCACAAAGGCATTATATAGGGAGGGAAGAGACAGAGGACAATGGCATCTTCTTGAGCCAAATTAGCAGAGTTTCTTTAACCCATTATTGCTCAGAAGTGAGACTAGGAAAGAAGAAATGGATAGGAAAGGTGAAAGAGACGGAAAGTGACATCCTGGGACTCAGTGTGAGATAGAGGGCAATGGTTACTGTGGGGAGGATAACACAATAGAGCTAACAGAGGGCAAAGTATGCAGAGAAAGAGAGAAAGAGAGAGAGAGAGATAAAGCTGATATACTTCATATTTTATTTATTTGTCTCCCTCACTAGTATTTTCCCCTCACTAGTCTGTAAGTCCCAAGAGGACAGGATCTTTTTCACTCCTGCATCTCCCAACATCTATAACACTGCCTGACACATAGTAGACACTCAATAAGTGTTTGATGAATGAATAAATAGCTAGTATTAATTGAATGTCTGTTATATGCTAAGCACTGTTCTAGGTGCTGCCCGTGAATTAACATATTTTAACTTTCACAGCAATGCTGAAACAGGTACTGTCATTATCCCAATTTTACAGATGAAGAAACTCTACCAGAGGCACAGAGATATTAAGTAACTTGCCTAATAAGTAAAGGATACAGGATTTCAACCTATATGGTCTAACTTTAGAACCTGCCTATGTAATAACCATCCTATACTGAGGCTCAGAAAGGTCAAATAACTTGCACAAAGTTACGCAGCTTATGACTGGCAGAGCCATGATTGAAATCAAGATCTGCCTGTCTCCGAAGCTGCTGCCTTTCCCTCTACACTTCATGTCTTTATAAGATTGCTAAGACAAACATTTCTTCCATCACCATTTTACCAGTCTTCTAAGATAAATAAATGGGTGTGAGGCTGCGCGTGGTGACGCAAGCCTGTAATCCCAGCACTTTGGGAGGCTGAGACGGGTGGATCACCTGAGATCAGGAGTTCGAGACCAGCCTGACCAACATGGAGAAACCCCCGTCTCTACTAAATATATAAAAATTAGCCAGGCGTGGTGGTGCATGCGTGTATTCCCAGCTACTTGGGAGGTTGAGGCAAGAGAATTGCTGGAACCTGGGAGGCAGAGGTTGTGGTGAGCCGAGATCGGGCCATTGCACTCCAGCCTGGGTGACAAGAGCGAAACTCCATCTCAAAAAAAAAAAGGGGGGGGGGGTCTGGTTCATTAAGGAGTCAAATAAAGGAAACAGACATCCCCCAAAAGAATCATGATTCCCGAAACATCACCAATCTGCAACCAGCTCTCACTGCTGTTATTTGGGGCTGGAGGGAGCTGAGGGAAGCAGCTGGCAGATGAATCATGGGAAAACCCTGGTAGAGCCATCTATGCTACCTTGTCTGAGGGCTAGGCATTGAAGGTAAGTCACTTTCATGCAGGTGAATCCTGACCCACACTGCATAAGATAGCTCTGGAGTAGGGATGGTGAGGAAATACCAATAAAGCTTTTCTAAGAGACTAGTTCATAATTCTTGTGTGACCTTGTGTAAGACACTTCCTCCCTTTGTGTCATAGTTTCTTTATGATAGGGAGACATCAGACCAGTGAAACTCTGTTCAATCAGAAGAGCTCCACTGTCTCTTTTGTAAACTAAACTTTTCCATATAAAATTTCATTTGGAGAAAGGATTTCACCACTAAAAACTATGCTTGAGAAACAAGTGAATAAAAAATATTTAAGTTCTTTCTAGCTCAAACATTCTAAGAATCTAAAATCATACACATTGTGGGTGGGTCAACTCAGTGTTCCATTCAACCCTACTTTTGACAGCCAGGAACAGGCCTAGGATCTGCTGTGAAAGGCCTTTCACAGGTCCCCCATGCCCCAGCTTCTTTCAGAGGCCATTACCACTGTCCTCATATGGCAGTTGTCTTCCCCATTGGGCTAATCCTCCAGAGGTCTTCTATTGATGTCTGTCTATGTTGGAGTGGGTGGAGCACAGGGGTCAATATTTTCAGGACAGTTGTACTTCTGTTTTATATGAAGGGAGTTGAATGTTTCCTGATTTTCACCTAAAACTCTTCTTACTGATGTCCACCACCAAAAGACAGTGGATCTACCTTTTGTACCATGGTAGCATATTATTCCCCAAGGATTGCCACTGATCTATAAATATTCCTGAGTCCCTTGTCTGAGTCACAACCAGAGCTGTATGCTTAGTTTGGAAATTTTAAGTTTCAGTGGGTTTTCTCACACAGACTCCCCACACATTTTTATAAGTTCTTCTTTTGTCTCATTCTTCTTGTCATATTATACAGGCTTAAAGATTTCACTGGGTTCACCTTCCTGAAGACAACTCATAAAGATTTACCAAAATCTGGGTTTCACATATACAATATTACTCTCTTGATATAAAGCTTTAAAACAAGCAAAAATAATAATACATTGTTTAGGTGTATGTGTTTGTATATTTTTTAAAAACCAAGGTAATGATAAATACAAATTTCATGATAGTAGTTACCTGGGGCAGGGGTAGCGGGGAGGAGTGTTATCAATACAGGGAGATGAACTAAAGGAGGACCACACAGATAAAAGTAAGTTATCAGTAATGTTATACTTCTCAAGTTGGGTAATGGGTTTATAGGTGTTCATTATAGTCTAAATAAATAAATAAATGCAATAAATAAAATATGAAAAGTCCATGTATGAACTAATAATGATTAATTAATTCTGCACCCCGAGTTCAAGGTCAATGATTAGAAGAGCAATGCAAGATTTTTTAAAATAATAACCAGAACCTTGCCACTTATCTTCTGTTTCCTACCACTATTTCAAGAGCTTTTTGAAACTGAAAGTGGATCCTTCTTTTTAAGTTTACATTACCCCTTAATTATTGCCCATAATCTAGTCAGCTTGGAGTTCTCCTTGCTGAAAATATGTTGCATTTTCCCATGAGACTATTTTTGTATAGGATTCATGGATCCTAATTTTTCTTTGCCAGTTGGTATGGATCTGAAAATTACCAGCTACCCTTTGAATCATTTTGGTTGAAGGGCCATGATTGCTTTTCTAATCTTCCAGCCCATGACCATTATTAGTAAGCAGGGGTTCTTTCTAGGGTTGACAGATAAAATACAAGATGCCCAGTTAAATTTGAATTTCAGATAAACAACAAATTATGTTTTTAGTGTATGTATGAATTTGAGGCATACTTATGCTAAAAAATTATTTACCTGAAATCCAACCTTAATTGAAAATCTTGTTTTTATTTGCTAAACCTGTAAACCCTATCTCATGTGGAGCAATAATTACTTTTTAATAACCTTATTGGATTTGAGTACATGTGAGTGTGAGTTTTGGGTCAAGCACACTCAGATTCAAATTCTGGCTCCTCTGCTTAATAGCTAGAACAAGTTTTTTCGTCTCAGAATTTTTATCTATTAAATAGGAATAATAGCAATACCTCATAAAGCTGATGAGAATATTAAATGAAAAAATATTTGTACAGTACTTAGTATAGTGCCAGGCTAAATACTATTATCATTATTATTGGCTGTTATTACCAATGGCTATTATCATTATTATTGGATGTTATTGTCAATTTTGTACAGAACACTATGTGCACTGACCAAGATTTGACTTGTATTGCAAAATTCTCCACTTACAGGATTAATTTGAGAATGGGGCTTTTCTTAGCATCACCCTTGGTGATGATCAAGACATCCCTTTTGTTTCTGAGTATTGCATCCCCTTTGGCTCTTGTCATGAAGTACCCCAGATTCACTCTCTAGTTGGATTTTTCCCTTTTTTTTTTTTTTATTTTATTATTTATTTATTTATTTATTTATTTATTTATTTATTTATTTTGAGAGGAAGTCTTGCTCTGTCGGTCACCCAGGCTGGAGTGCAGCGGCACGATCTCGGCTCACTGCAACCTCTGCCTCCCGGGTTCAAAAGATTCTCCTGCCTCAGCCTCCCAAGTAGTTGGTACTACAGGCGCTGGCCACCACGCCCGGCTAATTTTTGTAGTTTTAGTAGAGACGGGGTTTCACTGTATTAGCCAGGATGATCTTGATCTCCTGACCTCGTGATCTGCCTGCCTCGGCCTCCCAAAGTGCTGGGATTACAGATGTGAGCCACCGCGCCGGGATTTTTCCTTTATATAATATAAAGACCTTTCCTATGCATGTGTTTGAGGGTCACTTAGAATTCTTCAAGTTGAAGACTATTGTTTCCTATGATGGAGATGGTTAAGTGACTGATAATCACTTTTGAAATGCTACCCTCAAGCCAATGGCTAATGACTTTGGTTGATAAAAAGAGAACAGCCCTAATCAACATAGATTCGAATCAAATGTAGGGAAAGCAAAATACCACATCCACTGAGAACTCTCTATCTCTCACAACAGGGTCAAGAAATGAATTAAATTGGTTTTCCACTTGCCTTCATGCTTTCAATACCTTCTTTATTTTTCGTGCCCAATGTCTTCACTCTTTCTCCTCTCAGGGAGGACTCCAGACCGCCTACACATTCTCTTCTCTCATCCCCATCAAAATTTACCCACCTGCTTTCCCACTCATCCTGGCATCTAATCAGACATTAATTTATGTTACCACAGTAACTGCTAAATAAGATTCTATTTGATCCCTCTCCCAGGCCACAGAATTCTTTTAAACACCTGAAGAAGTAAACTTAACAGTGGTATTTAGAGTTTTCTAGTAGGTAAGGGAGACTATGTAGAACCCCTTAAATCACACCTCATTATGCCTGTTATGTCTGCTTCACATGAATGGAAGTAAGCAGTGGTGCAGATAATCTAAAGATCATTTCCACTTTCTTTGTGAATGTGCCACAGTGTTGTTGTAGCTGATTTGCTTTGCTAATTATGTTCTACTGAAGCTAATATTAAAATTGGTTCACATTGTTTAAGCTCTTATGGGCCAGAAGAGAGAAGAGGCAGCGATGTGGCCCACTTTGAAATGAAGGAAAGGTGACAACTGTGAGGGGGGTGTGTGAAAATTCTACATGTGGCTAGTGGAGTCTATAAGATACATGCAAAAGGATTAAGATAGAACTTTCCCAATTACACATGGGCAGAATAGGCAGCTACCTAACCCCTGTGACTCAATGAGCACTGAAAGGACAGTCTTCCTATGGCCTGCCCAGAGGCTTAAATCATCTAAATTAATAGCCCACATTAAGGGCTTTAATAATAACATAACTGTGGCTAAGGCATTATGTAACCTGAAGGGTAACACATTTCCTAGCAGACACATTAGCAGTTAGTCTGACTAAATTCTCAGTCACCTATGAGAAAAAGGAATGAAGGGTGGTACACAAAACAATTGTAGTTTGATGGGCGCATTAGTACACTAAGAGGCCCCTGGGCAGCTAAAGTGGAAGTTCAAGAGCACTGAATGCCTTGGAGATGAGCTGGGAGGGTTTTGAAAGGAAGTAAGACAACCTTCACCTCTATTTTTCCCACATTTTCTTAGTTTCCAGCTCATTGTACACATAGAGAATGTGTACCTGTATCAAATTAATTCTCTTTCCTTTCTTACTCTTCTCCTGTTGGGTAACTGGGTTTTCAGGGGCTTCTAGAGGTTTTCTTTTGAGGTATGCAATTTGGGGCCTAATTGTACATTGTATTTCTAACCCTACAAGCTGCAGCAAAGGACCATGGAGCTATTGAATCTTTTTCTCTTTTTCTCATTGCAGTCTGCTCCCAGTTCTCGAGAGGGGTGTATGCCATCTTTGGATTCTATGACCAGATGTCAATGAACACCCTGACCTCCTTCTGTGGGGCCCTGCACACGTCCTTTGTTACGCCTAGCTTCCCCACTGACGCAGATGTGCAGTTTGTCATCCAGATGCGCCCAGCCTTGAAGGGTGCTATTCTGAGTCTTCTGGGTCATTACAAGTGGGAGAAGTTTGTGTACCTCTATGACACAGAACGAGGTAAGAAGAGGCATCTGCTATCCTCTTTAGATATTCATGTAATTGTGTTCAAACTGCCTCAGCTCATGTGCCCTTTGCTTCCAATAAATAAAATCTAATTTTCTTTAAAAAATGTATTTAATATTCCAAATAAATCGAAGATTAAGATTAAAAAATAAAAGTAATAGTAATTTTAGGACCTAATTTTTCAAGCTATGTAGGCCCTCCCTGAAAAAGCAGTTTGGAATACCCTCTTGGTTGAGTCACAATTGTTGAAAAAGAACTCCTCCCCCCTCAAAAATTTTATCTGGTCTAAAATGTATGAAGTAAAAGCAGCTTAATCGAAGTAGAGAGAGGCTTAAATTGGAAAGTTTTGGAAAATTAATCCTGTCAGAAACTGTAATTATCCCCATTTCATAGATGAGGCAGCTGAAGTCCAAGTGCTTTTTCATACAGCAGTTTAACCACTAAAATGGGACTGGTAGCAATGTCTCTTGCTTCCAGGACTTGTTCCATCAGATTACATTAGGTTTTCAGCTTAGCAGGCCTCAACAATTATCTGATAGAAATAATGAGTGAGACAGCTAAACTGGGCTTTGAGGACTGATTTTTTGTTTTGTTTTGTTTTGTTTTTGTTTTTGTTTTGTTTTAAATAGTGAGACAGTCTGTGGCCACACCACCCTAAGCATGCCCAGTCTCCTCTAATAGTAAGACAATATATTGAGGATACACTCTATTAAAACAGGCTCAGAAATTAAGAGTCTGATCTTAAATAATATACAGTAAGGTCTATTGATTAATTTGCTAGACACACACATCATAATTCATCTAATCAGGCTCCTCCAACACCCAGTTGTCTTTGACAGGTTCCTCGGTAAAACCAAGGGATCCTATCACCAAGACATTCCAGAAGACAATGTTACTTAATCAGTCATTTGCCTGTAGTTCTGCTTATAGGCTGGGGGTGATTCTCCCTAACTCAGAATTTTTAAACTCAGAAGGATTACATGAAAGACTTATCTGCCTGAGGGGTACCTGGAGAAGAAGTCCTTCCAAGTAACTTAACTTGAACGGCCATTTTGCTCTTGGGAATCCAGAACACTCTTCACTTTACTCTCATTTTGCTGCATCATCAAATCTTAATAGCAAATACTTAGGCCTGTATTTCCCTATTGTACTTACCTCCTGTCATCACATTTCATGAACCTGAAGCAGGAGACCAGAGATCTAGTCCAAGCTCTATCACTAACTAGCTCACTAACAAGTTGACCTTGACCAACTCATTGACGTGCTCTTGGACTTGGCCTCCTCACCTAAGGTGTGTTCCTTCTTAATGTTATATTCTACAATTCTGTGATTTTTTTTTTTTTTGAGATATTTGACCAGATACTGACACTTTGTATCTTGCTACTAATCCTAACTTATATATTATCAGTTAGTCAATCCATTCTATAAGCCATTATCAACCCCCAGTGGTGGTCTCCAATCCTGTGATAGATGCATATATAATATGGTTTCAAGGGGGTGTGGACAGAAAAAGATATTTATAAAGCAATTCATGAACAATGCAGAACAATATCAAATTGAGTGCTACACTGTATACTCTGATTACTTTAAGAATTGTGGAAAGGTTGCACTCCAGAAAAGTAGAGTTTTCAGTGAAAGCTTGCTAGAGAAGCTAACCTTGAAAGATAGATAAGTTGTGGGTTGCAAGAGAGAAGGGAGATGGGGCTTTGGGGAGGGGAAAAGAGAACAAGCAAACGGCAGGGCTGGGAAAGAACTGTGTGTTCAGGTAGAGCCCTGTCTGACTGAGATACAAAATAGCTTAAATGTTCTAATTCATCATTTGACAAATTTTAATAAATTTCATTTTGTCCAAACACTGAGGATAAATTAGCCTGTTTCCATGTACTGTATACAGAGTAATCTAGTGCATATCAATTTCGTTTTCAGAACTGAAGTTTGTAAGCCAGGCCACTTCTCTCCTGAAACATTTTAAAAACTAAATATCAGTTCCACCAACACTGTACCTCTCATTTATTCAAAAGCAGAAGACACAATTAATGAATTTTATCCTCATTTCGCGTGACCCTTCTCTGCTCATTAGCTCTCTACTAGAAGAATGGGAGGAAAAGACTATCTATCTATTTCTTGCCCTTGCATCTTTTCTCTAATCATCTAGCTAAATAGTTTGGACAAGTCTATGGTCTCGGAGTCAAAGAAAGCTTTCTGACTCACATAACTTTATATTTTTCCCCTGCAGCCATTTAGCTGGTGGGACTAATCCACTCTGCTTAAGAAGTACTTCCCATAAACTTTTACACCAATTTACCCCTTGAAAAGCCTTCTTACATTACTGTACTAGGATCCTGTTCTAAAATTTTCAATGGCTTTCTATTGCCCACATTGAAAAAAGCAGTCTGTTCTTCAAGATTTGACAGATTATGCCTCAACCAACTAGAAAACTCATTCTCCCTATGCTACCCAATGAGAACCTCCCATTGTAGGAAGCTCCCATTTTCCACTGCTGCCTAAATGCACCAGAACCATGCCTGCCTCTGCAATCATACTTTTATTACTACCTGGAATTGTCTCCTTCATCTTGATATATAGTAATCATGCCCATTCTTTCAATTTTCAAAACCCGCCTCAAACTCTACCTCCCCAAGGTAGCCTTCCTTGACTACTTCAGCTCAAAATGATTCATTAATGCAATAGATGCTAAAGCTACAATAAAAATCACATGAATATGGTTAGATATGGTTCCTGCCTTATAAACCTACATTCTAATGATGGAGATAGACAAAAACCAAGTAAATTAACAAATAAAATAATTGCACATTTAAATAAGGTACTATGAAGGAAAAAAAGAGACAGATAATAACGGATAGGGCTTAATTTCCAAAGGATGTTCAGTGATGGCCTCATTGAGAAGGAGCATTTAAGCTGAGAACTACAGGATTGGAAGGAGGCAGCCATGTGAAGAGTAGAGGGAAATAGTTTCAAGCAGTAGAAATAGCAAGTGCAAAGGTCACATGGCATGGTTGAGGAACTGAAAGAAGTACAGTGTGGCTAAAGGATAACAAGTAGGTAGAAAGTGGCCTGAGAGCAGACTGTAGAGGTAGACAAGAACCAGATCATAGCCATAGAGTATAAACAGAAGCCATGCTGAGAAGTATGAATTTTATTCTAATTGCAGTGGGAAGTCATTGGAGGATTCTGAGCAGGGGAGTCACATGATCTAAATTTCTGTAAAGAACAGAGTATGGTGCAAGTAAAAATGAAGGGAAACCAACTGAAAGTCCATTGTGGTCATCCAGATGAGAAATGATGGCAGCTTTGGACTAAGCTGGAGATGGAGAAAAAGAGATGGAGTTGAAGTATACTTTGGAGACAGAATTGACAGAACTAGGGGACAGATTGACTGTGGGATGTGAAGGAGAGGAAGGATTCATGGATGGTTGCTATGTGTTTGGCTTGAGAGACTGGGTAAGATGGGAAGATAGTGATGCCATTTACTGAGGTGACTGGACAGGAGGAGACTTAGTTTTGAGGAGGAGGAGACTTAGTTTTGAGGAGCAGAGATCGTACCCACCTCTAAACACCCATGGAATGCTTTTGTCCATGTCATTCATCTGGCATTGAATATAACTGCCTTCTGCTGTTATTTCACTGAGTATGCTCTATACTATACCTTCCCAAGCATTTCTCTCTGGTGTGATAATAAACAACTGGCTAGCCCCTAGATTTATACTTTGTGCCTCCCCTAGTACATAGCACATCCCTGTGTGCCTACTTAGTGTTTTCCAACCTCCTTTAGTGATTCATCAACAATAAGCCCATGTCTGTTTTTCAACAGTGGACTCAAAGAAAGAGAGACAGAAAGAAAGAAAAATAAAGAAGGAGGGAAGGTTGGGTATGGGTAGGAGGGAGAACGGGAAGGGAAGAAAGAAAGAAGAGAGCAAGGGAAGCGAAAGAAGAGAGGGGAGGGAGGGAGGGAGGGAAGAAGGAAGGAAGGAAGGAAGGAAGGAAGGAAGGAAGGAAGGAAGGAAGGAAGGAAGGAAGGAAGGAAGGGAGGGAGGGAAAGCAAACCCAATTTATAAATCATACCAACCACTTGGTACAGTTGTTTAAAATATTGAGTATTCTGTATTTTCTTGTATTGTGCAATGATCATCTGTTGCTTTAGTAGTAAAAATTACGGGGAGAAATTACAATAGAAAATATAATTTTGGAATATTTTAAATTACAGAAGAGAGAAGAGAAAGAGAAACAGAAGGGAACACCTATAATTACATTCATAAGCTAAATATACAAATGATGTGACTCTACTGTATAAGGGCAGGGATGAGTGGGGAGCTGAGAAATGGGTTAAATGTTTGAGGTCATTTAAAAGAATTGTAGCACAACCAGGGTAAAGTTTTCTCTGAAATTATGAAACATTGAGTGGATTTCAGGGCTTTGTTGACTCTGCTTTTATTTCTGCCTGCAGACAAAAGTCTGATTTGGGGTTTGCAGTTTGTCACTTAGTTTCTAAAATACTAGCTTGATTCATTAATACAAAGTTGAAAATTACATTCTTGGTGCTATATACATAAAAGAACAGTTTTTGAACAAATTATAAGGTTAAGTGTGTTGTCTGCCCTATCTGTACCCTCTCTTCTCTATTAACATCCTCTTTCCTTACTATGGCACTATGTTTACACCTGCCCTCCCTGGTAGGAGCTAAACCTTAACATCTCTGTCTCAACCTGCTTCTACAGCTTCATAAAAACTCCCCTATCCTGCTTTTTCTTCCCACTGATTAATAGTCTTTCCCTGCTAGTGACAACAGCTCAACTGACCAATTTATTCATGCTTATTTATCTATGGCTATTAACAACTTGGTGGATTAGTGCATCCAGGGAAGAAGAAATTTCTATTCAGGCAAAGGCCTTCTGTGAATACAGAACCATAATCCAAGGTGTAGCTTTTTAATTCCGGGATTCCAGGCACCATGAGTCCAGTTTGTGAGGTCCTTTGCCCACATGCCTTCCTATATAGAAAGTCCTAAAACCATGTCAGGGAGGTGGCCATCTCTTCCAGTTATTAGACTTATTTTTTGGGTGCAAGTGACCTAGTTCTCTGTGGTGCTAACATTTCCCCCAGAACAGCAACATACTTGAGAACTGCAGACAGACTCTCGTGCACCTGACAACTCTCCTTGGCTTCAATGGGCACAGCCCACAGAGATGAAAGAATCCGGCCCAGCTGTGGCTCTCAGCTTAGATAATGAGATAATAGCTCTGGGTGCCCTTTGAGGCAACTAGTCCCTACCTTCTTGCCAGTGTTCAATAAACTCCTGCTGTCTCCCATTCTCAACCTGAAACTCCCTACTCAGTTCCCAAGTAACTCTCTGGAAGTCAACAGCCTTCTAACAGACCTTTCTATTTTCTTTCAAACGTTGTGACAGGAACATAGGCAATTGTAACCATTATTCCATCAGTCAACAAGCAATTATCAAGCTTTCTCCAGTGCTAGCTTGTGTTAAGCCATTGGTGGGGTTTGAAAGAAGCAGAACTAAATCTTGCCTCTGAGAACCTGACAATACTGTTGCTGAAAGAGTGACTTATCTAAGGGGCCTGAAAAAAAATAATTTTTAATACAGCTGTTTCCATATCCACCAATGAAATATGCATTCATTAGAGCAAGAACCTTGTGAAAAGATTAAAGGGTTGTCAGATAGCTAGGAAGATGGGAAAACGTTGGAAGGTCCTAAAGGGCTTAAGAGGTAAAGGGATTCCCCAAGAAAAGGAGAAAAGGGCTTGTCCTCAGAGGACTATGAATGTTTCAACGGCTGGATTTGAATTCTACTGAGAGACAAGCAAAGTTTCAGTTCCTCGCACCTTTCTGCATGTTGTAATGCTCCACCTACTTACATAGCCTAGCCTCATCCCATTCACCCAGTTCTACTTTTCCAAATAAAGCGCAAAATACCTCTCTCTCTCTCCCTCTCTCTCCCTCTTTGTCTATCTTCCTTCTCTTTCTTCGCCTCCTTTCCTCCTTTCTCCTCTCCACTCCTTACGTTGTTTTCTTCCTCTCTACACACACACACACACACACACCTCAATACCAATCAATGGCACATGTCAACAAATCTGTTATTGTTATCATTTTATTCTTATTTTGATAAGAGCAACTGCCATTTCTTAAGCACTTATTATGCACTAGGCCCTGAGTTTATGGATTATCACATTTAATCCTTATAACATCCCTGCATCTTTACAACTGAGGAAACCAAAGCATGGAAAGGTTAAATGATTGTTCCTAGGGTCACACAGCTACAGAGTAATAAAACCAGATTTCAACCTAGGTCTGCCACGTTCCACAGTCTATGTACTGTTCTCTGACTGACATACTGCCTCCTACATTCTTAACAGTTGAACACAACTATTACCTCTTCCTTTAGTCTTCCCCTCAGCCATTCTTCAAAGACCAGATACTTAGACCCTCCCTATCCTGGCTGTCTTCCCATGGATGCAATCCAATTGCCAATTTCCTTCTTAAGGTGTGGTATCCACAAATGAACGTAATATCTTGTTGTCTCAGGGTACCAGGAATCCAGACAGGCAAGAGGTCAAAAATCCAGGTTAAGAGGTAAATGAGTTGCAAAGGTGAAGGCAGAGAGACAGCAGAGTTCTAAATGCAGGCAGAAGGTAACTGCTGTGATGCATACTAATGGAGGGTTGTGCTGAGGCCCTGATTCTGAGGGAAGGGAACTCATCTATTCTTCTCGGGGTCAGAGACTTTCCTGAGCACAGAAAGATAAATCTGCAGGTTGTCATTGCTAAGGGGCTATATTCCTGGTTGGAGGAGCCTATTCTGGTTCAGGATAGGCCACTATCATGAACTTCTTTAAAGTTCCAGCTAAGTACCATGAGTGCTTGGCCAAAACTGTTAAGACAGTAGCAGGGTATCTCAATTATTAAAGAAAGAAAAAAAAAAGGACAGACTATCATGGATTCTTTTTCTTCTTCACTTTAAGAACTGATTAAAAGATGTACGAAGGAAACAGATGGCTCCAATTCTGGTCGTGTCCATTTGCCTTCTGGGAAAAGTGAAGTCAAGAGAGTTTTATTGAAATTCAAGATACTTTTTACATCTGAATAAATTAGGAAGGCCCAGCGAGTACATTATTGTGTGAGAGACAGATACTAAATTCCCCTGTTTGAGCAGCAATAATCAGGGTTGACAGTACCTGAGACATTTGGTAGTTTCCACAGCCTGCCTAATCTATTGTGATGAGTTTTCAACTATGAGAGCATCTTGAGAGCCCGCACAATAATAATAGTGAATGACTATTTGGACTGGATTGTGAATAAAAGACTGTACATTTGTCTGTAATGAGAATTTCATTGAAAATGAAAATACCAGAGCTGTCATATTTTTTAATACTTCGATTTGCACATCCTTGACTGCTTTGGGGCATAAGAAGAGAAAGTGCCGAGCAATTTGTTGTCAGCTCTTGAAATAAATTATCATTTAAACACTTCCTCTCCACAAAGGTTATTAGCTTAGTAGCTCATTCCTGGGGTTGGACCATCAGTAGGGGGAAAAAAATCACAAGACATTAAACTACCCTTTCAGTAGCTGAATATTAGTTACTGTGGAAATTGTTCTCTCGGTAGCTTAACATATTTTTCTGTAGCTCTCCAATGCTGCAGATTAGGCTGCAGCAACTATTAATAAATACTGTCATATTTTACAGCTGTCATGCAAAGCTGAAAAAAGGCTTCACTGTGATTAGATCCTGTTTACTGTAATATTTCCAGCTCAGACTCAGAAAGGCAGTTTTCCTATAAAGGTATTTTCCATAAGTAGAATATTTCTCCAGAAAATGACATGATTAATTTTAATGTATTTTTAACTCCTTGGTGGCAGTGAATTTGAGGTTGAATTGACTTTACAGCCAGAGACATTCCTCTCTAGAGACAAATTAAGCTAAAATGTCAAATTTTCTCTCTTGGGTTGTCCTTCATATGCACAAACGGTGCTACTGTCAGGAGATATGCATTGAGTAGCCCCCCATCCCCATAGAAGGATGAATCTGCACTGGTTTATCCAACTTCTTTTACCCTGTCCCTCTTGTGACCAATTGCATTGTTTGCAAGAGAGCTGGTAAGGATGTTGGGTAGGAATATCACTTCAGTAGGCTAGCTAAAAATTCTGCTTTCTGAGCTAAAATGTCATCATATGAGCTAAAGAAACAGATCTCCAGCCCCCCTACAATGCATTAGCTGTTTGAAATGGTATTCACAACTCTGAAAAAAAAAGGAGGTGACAGCTGGCGGGGTTGCTTTTGCTCTGACCTTCTATTGCTTTTTATCAAGCTCCTTGAGGGAATTAACCCTCACTAAGCTGAATATCTAGCTTTTAATGAATAGGTAGTTCATTAACCATTAAGGGTTCGCTGGAGTAGTCTATAAAGTCAGGGTTTGGGCCTGAAACGTCCTTGAAAAGGTTCTTCTAAATGTTCCTTGGGGCAGGGATGGACAGCGGTATAGACCTGCAACTGTGACTTTGAGGTTTGTCCCTTGGAGCCCTTTAGACAACAATTAAAGCCAAGGCAGGGTTGTTGTGAGAGTTTAACAAGATAATACATATAAAGCCTTTAGCACCAAGCTGAACACAGTAACATGCTCAATGAATTTTAGTTCTTATTATTTTATTACCATTATGGAACAGTGGTCCTCAATAGAGAGTGAGGGTAATTTTCCCCCCTCAGAGTACATTTGGCAATGTCTAGAGACATTTTAGTTGTGGGTAGAGGCCAGGAATGCTGGTACACATCCTACAATGCACAGGACAGTATCCTTCTCCATGCTCTCAACAAAAAATTATCCAGCCCAAGATGTCAACACTGCCAAGGAAGCAGCAGGTCAAATAAATGGTTGCAGAAACTCCTTAAGGGGTTGTCAGTGAATCAATCTAGCATTTATTGAGTGTCTCTTACTATGCCTAGATCAGTAATAACAGCTCTGTTTAATAAGTAAAGTGAGCGTTTGATTCTGAAGAGCTTATATCGTGGCCAGAGAGACATATTAAGATTAATGCACAGAAGCAAATATTAGTGCAAAAGAGCATAAAGTGAGAGCTAGATTGTGTGGTATGGATGTGAAGTACTGTGTGAATCCGAAGAAGAGAAAGTTCATGATAGGCAGGCTGGTCTAGTCAGGGAAGGCTTAATGGAAGAAGTCACAAATGTTTCTGAGGCCACCACAGAACCGCCTCCCCTAGCAATGACCTTACTTGATTACTAAGGCCAAGTTGGTATCCAGAACCAAAACAACATGGCATTCCCATCAATGCTCCCAAACTTCACAGCTCAAGGCAAGAAATACAATTAAAAGAAAAGCCCAAAAAGGAACAATGTTCCTTTTACTAAATGGAAAGCAATTACAGGGCTGTTGAAAATAGGCAGTAAACAAAGGGAGGGAGGGAAATACTGGCAAAATCCCATTTTCTCAACTAATCCTGTAGCAAAAGTGCAATTTGCAACAAAATCAGCAGTGCTCTTTCCCACTTTCTTGCAGTCAAACACACTGTTTGGCATCAGTATGGCTACACATGATGCCTTAGCCAAAAAGTGCGTGTAAGCAAGGAGGACAGAATATGAATTGGAGAGGAGAGGAGAGCAGAGGTCAAGGTGGAGCACAGTTCACTTCACCTCCAACTGAAGTCTCTGTAGAGCATCGCCATTCAGAGGAAAGAGGGGGCACACATAGAGACGACTTCACTCCCTGTCTTCCTGGATCCTTTCCAATCAATAAGTTGCCAGTGTCGGTTGCTGTCCTGCTTTGTCGACTCCACAAACGATCTGATTAATTCTCTGGTGTTAACTGCCTCAGCAGGCTTTCTCAGCAGTAGAACAGAGGCTAATTAAGATCATGTCAGCCGAGGAGGCTGACAGGTTATGTTCCTGGGCTACACTGAACTTTTAGAGGGTGCTTCAACTTCACTGCAGGCAGGCAGTGCTTGGCTAGGTGCTGATCCCATAGCAGGCTTCCCACTTATTTCCACAGGTTCCTGTGTCAATGGGTCTCCATTTTGTTAACGATTTACATCCTTCTCCTTGGGGTAAATAGTTGCTACTATGGTGCTTTCAATTGCATTACTTGGGCTCTCTTTCATTTACATTTTTAATATGCTTGAAAACAAAGATAACAATTAATAGTGAGGTCGTTTTCCATCCTAAATCACATGTGTGTCTCAGAGTGTGTATATGCTTTTGCATCTTACCAACATAAAGCCCACAGAGGTGAATTTAGGACAAATAAAGGAAACTTTACTTCTCACAGCAGGTAGAAAATGGAGGAGACATATGGAACTCATTACACCAAGTGGTGGATTAGACTGAAAATATAAATAGCTTTCCCCTCCCCCTAAATAAAAGCTTAGATGAATTCATGGATGACAGACCCATAGTGAGCTATTAAGGGAAACAGAGATGTTTGGAAACTGAGGTTGGCACAAATCACCAAGTAGATTTTTGAATCCATATTTACCCTCTCATAAGCAAATGGCCACACAGAGTACTGGCACTCTATCCTCTGTGTTTTAAAATGTAATCTTAAGAATCCATCAAGCATCTAGGAGACAGGAGGAATGCTCAGAAACAGAGGAAACCTCTCCAGGAACATTCTGTCTGGTTTCATATAGAGTCCCTAACCAATCAAAGATAAACAAAGCTGGACATTTGTTAAAGAGCTAAAGACCAATTTTAATTAGTAATATATGATTGCAGTAGGGAAAAGCGTTCAGCATAAACTGAACTGACCTTCAATTTGTACAGAGGTGGCTGGGCATTTTGAAGAGAAAATAAGGGAAAAGGGAGGGAGATGAAAGAGGGCCCAATAGAGTCAGGAAAGTGAAAAGTTACAAAAAGCAGGAAAAGGGAGGTTTGGTCTATGTGCAACTCATCTGAGTTTGTCAACTGATACTTACTGAAGTTAGGCTCCTACCCTTCCACAGAGGCTGGCAGACAGGAGCACTATATTCAGGTGTTGGGTAAAACAAACAATAAATTATTTTGGCAGCCTTGAGTCTTCTCAGGCAGCCACTTTAAGGAAGTCTAGAATCATCCTAGAGATGTTGTCTTGGGCTATTAGAAACTATGTTAGTGTTTTGTTCTAGTCTTTATAGGCCAAGATTGTGACAGGTTTTAGAAGAGGGCTCAGAGGAGCATGAGGAGAGTTTGGTCAAAGAATCTTTGTCACCACATGTCAAGAACACTCTATTATGAGAGGTGAATAGTCCCGTTAAAGGTGTTGAAGAAAAGCATCATCAAATCAGAACCTCAGTTCCAGGCCCAGCTCTGCCACTAAGTAGCTGTGTAATCCTGGGCAAGTCACAATAGCTTTTCTGGTCCTCGGATTCCACACCTGTAAAATGAGGGAGTGGACTCCATCATTCTGCAACTAACAATTCCTGAGTGCAGGAATTTTGTGTCAGGGGAATTACAGGTGTTATGGAAGTGAATGAAACAGAGTGCCTCCCCTTAATAAGCTCACAGTTTAGAAGGGCAGCATAGACATACAAAAAAATAAATACATAAATAGAATCTAGAGTGATCCCTTTTGATTCTAAAATTCTGTGGGCTATTACAACACTTCCCTTTACAGTTGACCCTTAAACAACATGGGGGTAGGGGGTTTACCCACCTGTATAGTTGAAAATCCACATATAACTTTGGACTCTCTCAAAACTTAACTACTAATAGCTGACTATTATCTGGAAGCGTTACTAATAACATAAATGGTTCATTAACACATATTTTATATGGTATATCTATTATATACTGTATTCTTACAATAAAGTGAGCTAGAGAAAAGAAAATGTCATTAAGAATATCATAAAGAAGAGAAAATATATTTACTATTCTTTAAGTGGAAGTTAATCATCATAAAAGTCTTCATCCTCATTGTTTTCACATTAAGTAGGCTGAGGAGGAAGAGGAAGAGGAGAGGTCTTGCTTTCTCAGGTGTGGCAGAGGCAGAGAAAAATCCATGTGTAAGTGGATTCATGTAGTCAAATCTTTATGGTTCAAGGCTCACCTGCATAATGAAACTAGAACTTATTTCAAATGAAGTTTGAAATGAACTCTTAAGGAGGGTTATGGAGACACAAATAACCAGCCACATTGGCTTTGGAAATTGGCCAGAGGCCAATTTCTAAATTCCTAAGTGCACTCACATATTTCCCCGTTCTTGTTCATTTCTGTGCCCTGAACCCTTTCAGGACTCTGATAGATAGGCGGCAAAAGGAAACAATGCCTAGATAGTAGATTAGGATATCCCAGTAGATCTTAAAACCCTTCCTGGTAGATCTCCAAGCCAGGGGCTGACACAACACACTTCTAGCAAGTTTTCTTCTAACAAGGTTTGTCAGTATTCTCAACAGTGGCCTCCTCTCCACTTAAGGCCTTTCCTGCCATCATTCTTCAAGGTCTTAAAACACGGACCTATATAACCATTTGCAATTTCCAGGATTCCTTAAAATAAAAGAAGTATTTCTTCTCAAAAATGATATGAAGTTCTGGGATAAAAGATAAAGCAGTTTTACTTCTTGAATATTTTTCTAATGATTCAAAACCCTTCTCTATGCAAAACAGTTACAATTTCACATGGGCTTTCCAGAGGCCCCAACCTCTCTCTCCAGTTCTAGATCCGTAGTTTGGTTTCCCTCTAAAACCTTTATTCTGATGCCCTACCTGGACCTCAAACTCAATATTCTGAATTCCGAATTTATTCCTTTTTCCCAGAAAACTTTTGCCTCCACTTATGTTCCCACACTCAGTGAATGGCACTGCCCAGTTGCCCAAAGTAGAAACCTCATCCTTGAATCTTGCCTCTTCGTCATATTGCACATCTCATCACCAAAGACCCTCGTCTACATTTCCACTACCACTGACTCAAGCTCAAGTTCCCACCATCTCCTGCACCGTTCTCCTAACTGATCTTCCTGATCTTACCCCCTCCACCACTGATAAACAGCAATCTTCCCATCATGTCACTCCCCTGCCTAAAAGATTTCAACAACATTCCTGTTACCCCTAAATTCTAAGCATGGCACACAAGGCCCTTCATGATCCAACAAAACTCCAACCCACTTTCCTAGTCTCTTCTCCACCCATCCCTTAAGTACTAGTGCTCTATACTATAACCATATGGACCTATGCTACTTTCAGTATGTCACATGGACTGTGACCTTTTTTGCCTCCATTCCTTTGCAAATACTTTTCATTTTTTTAGCACTTAGCCCCTTCACTCCATTCCCCTGATACACACACACACTTTATATGGTAAATGACATTCAAAATTCTGCTGAAATATTTGCTTCCCCAGACCCTAGATCTCCAGCCCCTTAGCCCTGCTGTGTGTCCTCATAGCTCTTTATGCAGTAATGGTCTTACAATAGTAGTATTATCTGTTTATATGTTTAACTCCCTCACAATACTATGAACTTCTTGAAGACAAGATTGTTGTCTTATTTGTCTCTGCCAATACTGCCTGGATTATTATTATTTGTAAATTGAACAACTGAATGAGTGAATGAGATAACTTTAGCTAAAAACAAAATGTAGGATTACAGGAACACTGAGGAGCTAGCAAAGCACATGGCCTTGAGTAGATTGTGTCCTCAAATAATACATTAGATAGTCATCTACCTCCTGTGCACTGGGCTTGCCTTGATTTTTACCCAACTTCCCTACCAAAAACGTTACCTTCCTGGTCCAACCAACTTAAAAGCAAAACAGATATCTTGGTTCTGGGAACCTTAGTCATGGGTTTCTGGCTAGAGGACAAAGCTGCAGTGCGCCTTATGGTTCCTGAGTCTCAGCTAGTAGAATCATTAACATATGAGGAATCTCAAGAGCTAGGGTGTAGATATAACACTATTTCATACAAATCAATGGTATTTAGAGAGCCACATGAATTCTCTAAAGACAAGAGTAGCAAGGTATTATTTTCCACAGCTCCTAATGAAAAACTAAAGAAGGAAAACTGCTTCAAAATGTCTGTGTAGGCAATGTGGCAAGGATGAAAAATGATGTGAGAACTGATATAGGTAGTTCTCAGTTGTCTGTACCAGAGGAGGTAAGCTTGGCACAGATAATCCAAAAGGCATTTCTGTGAGTATAAAATAGTGCCTTTTCACAATGTATATTCTTTCTTGGTTCTATCTTTCTTAGGCTTGACTGAGCATGGAAAGTAAGGGAAGTTATCTCAGGAATAGGAATGTTTCGGATGTCCCTTCAATTACATATTCCCAAAAGTCAGGGAGCATCCTTTTGAGGGACTAGCAGAAGTAAGATACAAAATAATTGTATGCGGAAATATAAGTGGATGGGGCAACACAGAAGAAAAGAGAGGGACACTAAATCCAGGGAGAAAAAGAGTAGTTTCAGGGCCATAAAGACAAACGTTGCTGATCTCACAATGACCTGAGATCCTTGTTCCTAAGACTATAATGACTGACAGACACAAATAAAGAATAAACAAAATCAACAATAAACATCATAAGCTTAGTATTTTTTGCTAAAGAAATTTGATGTGAGGTTTTATATTTGCTTAATATATTAAGCTGTAATATATTGCATCAGCTGTATGCATCAGCTGTAAAATTTCCAGGTTCCAGCATGCATACTACAGAACTATTTCACAGAAGCATTTTATACCTCTGAGAGGCTGAGAAAAAGGCTTCCAAAGATTGGTCCAGTCTCTTTTTCTCTTGGAAAGCTCTTGGCACAAATGTATTCCTTTTGAAAATCCTAGAGAAAGAATTACTGGTTTTCATTTGGCACAGTATGAAAGGAAGCAGTACAATATTATTTACCAAAACTACCCATTGTCTTCCATTTTTTATTCCTTTCAATAATATAAATATAAATAACAAATAATATAAGTATGTCATAGTTCATCAATAAGGTAGAAACCTTAAAAACCTTTAAACCTTTAAAAATCCTTAAAAATCACTTTAGTGATTTTTTTTTTATCCCACCACTTCTATCCACCTAGCATAGTGCTGGATAGTAGTATTTAAAAAATTATCTTAGACATGTCAAGCTAGAAAGGTCTTTAAAGTTCTTAAGGCTGAGGTTTCAGGTTCTGAAAAATGAATTGGCCCATATTTTGTCAAGTTGGTGAGTCTCCTAATCTGTAATTCTACTTAAAATGTGGGATTTGAAAAATCTGAAGGCTAGCCCCAGATTTATCGCATTAAGCCTTTTCTACCCTGTCTCAATTCTTTTATCTGCATAATGGCAGTAATATACTTTGCACCCTATCTTGCAGGAATAAAGAAGAATGGCATAGTGATGTAAGCTAAAATCAAAATGCCGAGTATGACTGGGCAATTGCCTAAAGCTAAAAGAACTGCTCTGTATATAAGTGATTAAGATGCGAGAGGAAAGCCTCTTCCTTTTGTGCCCACACAGTCACAGTGCTTTGTGTAAGGCTTTACCCAACAGAATTGAAAGAGTCAATGTACCTTCCCATGTTCCTCATGTACTCACCCACCCAGGAGAATGCAGTCAGTTCTATCTACTTCTCACATCGATTAACAAGTCAACAAGTCACGGCATTAAATGCTAATCAGAACAGGGGCTTTTGTGGTATACTCTCTGGGCCATATTGTGACGAGCAAGAATGACCACAGGCATTAGGCTCTGTGTTGTGTGACTGTTTCCTCACCAATAAAGTGAACATAATAATTGCCCCTAACTTATAGGACTGTTGTATGGATTACATCCATGAAAGGCACCTAGAACAGTTTCTGCCACATAGTTAGCTTGCTGTAAGTGTTTGCCACTACCATTATGCTCTTACTAGGGTCACAGGAAAGCAGATTTCTGAGACATAAAATGAAGACCTTTAGCTGCCCTAGCTGATGTTTCCCATGCCTTGGTGCCACCTTGCTCATCTCTCCAATGTGCTAATTTTGGTTTTCTTCTGTGAGAATCAGAACCTGTTCCCAGGAGAGGAGCTGGGAAACTCATTAACACCTCATGAAGGTAGAAATGGCTGATGGACAACCTCTCTCAGACATCTCTGTGGTTTAGGCAAGTGTAGAAGGCCTCGGGCCAAAGGAAGGAAGTCTTGCTTTTGGAATTGCAATACCAGTGATCACAAAGGGCCGGGGTTCATTTCCTTCCAACAATCCTAACTACATAGCCAGCCATCCGCCTATCCCACATTTTGCTAAGGTTAGGCCTGTTGCTGAAGAGAAGAGTGCAATCAGAAAAGCTGTACCAATGCATTTTTATGGTTTTACTGGGCATATATTTTGGAGAATCATAAAAAGGAAAATGACATTCTCTTTATTCACAAGCAAACGGAAATGCCTAAAGGCAGCTTAAGCTAACAGACTTATTTGGAAATTCTTGAAGTCAGTGGCTCCACCAAGAATATATCTACATTTTCATTTCTTAATAAGCTGACAGAAAGCAAAAAACATACGTCTTTTCTGACATATTTTTAGGCTCCCCTGGATTCATAGTACATATTGAATCTTAGAATTGGGAAACAAAGCTCAGTTTATGGTCTTGCATTTGTTTGGCTTAAGCTGGTGACTATTAGGAATTGGAAGGAATGGCCATGTATCTAGTTCCAAGTTCCCTTCCAAGCTCTCCCTTCACCTGCAGGCCCATTTCCTGAGGACATTGCCATATGGCTGGATGGGCCCAGCCATTTGTGTGTATCATCCACTAGGAGGGCCATGAAGAGAAAGCAAAGGACAACCATCGGAGAGCATGCAGAATATTTGGTTATTTTGTGGGAGATCACGGGAAAGATTTTTTGTGGCCTTAAAGACAAACAAATAAAAAGATAGGATAGCCACTACCCTCACTGACAGCCCACATAAATCTAAATTCAATGTTCCCCAAACTCAAGCTTCCCTCGTCACTTGATCATAGGGGCTGTCCCCCCACATGTGGATGTTCAGAATTCTGTGGTACAATGGATCTATTTTCTGAATGCGAAAACAGTACACAAGGTCTGAAAATATGTTTTCTTTTCTTTCTGACTTTTCTAAGGCAGTCCTGAGGATTCAATCCCAGCTCTGACAGAGATTAGCTGTGTGACTTTGGGCAACAACCTCTCTGAGCGTCTATAAAATGGCAATGATTATAGTATCTACTTCACTGGACTGTTATGAAAATTAAATGAGATACTGTGAAAGCACTTAGCACAGTGTCTGATAAACAGAAGTACTCAATAAAGTGTAACTATTAATTATGATAAATGATTAAAATTGTATAAAAGCATCAATATGAAATCACATTTAGTAATTTCAAATTTAGTTACTAATTTTATAGAAAAGAAGAAAGACAAATGAAATTTGGATTGTCCTAGAAAATCCTGGGTGTTTTATCACTGTATCTGTATGTACTGCTTCCCCTTCAGATTAATAAGGCATCTTAGAAGAAGAGACAGAAAGAAGACAAAAATTGGAGGCAAAGGCAACCTTCTCACTGACCCCATAATTTCTTATAGCTGCTGATAAGCTATTTGGAGCTCTGTAGATCTGATTTTTGTTTCTAGAACCCATCTGTTTTCCTCTCTAAATGTGCTAACTTGAAATTAGAGAAGATTTCCATAAACTATTTGTTTCATGATCTCATCTAATATGAAACTGAAAGTTCAAAATTATTGTTTAACTGGAACCTACTGAAATGGAAGACCATTCAGTTATTCTAATTAATATTATTCAAAAGATAACCTACCACTTTACACTTCCAAGCACTTTCCCCATGTCTTTTATCATCATTCACGCTTAATGAGGAGGGCAGTGCAGGTATATTGTTGTTACTTTACAGATTTTAAAAATCTATATTTTTAGGGAGGGTAAGTGATTTGTCCAAGCTCACACAGCTAATGAGCAGTAAACATGGGACTAAGGCCCAAGTTTCCTAATACCCAGTCCAAAAATCTTCCACTACACCGGACTGCTGCACACCTTTAGGACAAAAGATTATATCCTTACTGACAATGAAAGGCTCAGGCTTCAAAGAAAGTTTCAGGGCCAATGAATCATCAGTTCCTCAAACTAACCTCCACCCTTGACTGAGCACTCATGTGCCATGCTCTGGGATAAGCCTATTAAATGCATCATTTCCTTTAGTCATCACAAAAATGTTACCAAGAAAGTACTGTCATGATCCTCATTTTACAGATGAGGAAGTATAGGCATGAAGAGGTTAAGTGATGTGTTCAACACTGCACTCCTAGTAAGTGGTGGAGCCAGTGCTAGACGCCCTGATTCCTAACTCCCAGTGAAAGTGTTCTTCCTGTTACTCCATACTGACAGCCACTTTCAACTCTCCTATTAGCAAAGAAAGGATGTTACCTTTAAAGATGCTTTAGGGAAAAAGGGTAGCTCAGTCCTCTCTCAATTCCACATACAGGTAGAGGGGGAGAAGTTTAGAACACAAGCACATCATGCCTAATCCCAAAGCCATGAATATGCAAATGTGGAAGGGCAGTTAGGAACACAGAGTCCAGCAGAGAGAACTCAGGGATAGGGATACATCCTCTCTTACTTATTCATGCCTTCAGTCACATCTGGTTCTCAGCCAAATAGAAGGGCAAAGTAGGTATAGTCAGTCTGCAGTTTCTTTCCTCCTATGGGGAGCCTGGGGCCCTGACCACGTTTCAACCTACCCCACAGACCTCATCAAAACTGCTCTGTTCCCTTTTCCCTAGAATTCTGCTAGATGCATGGAGCCAAGTCCAAGTGTTCATGGCTAGGGAGGATAGTGGCTACTCACCTCAGTGACATTTGCTTTTCAAAGAAGTTCCTTCAAGGCCTTCTCCTTTGAGCCTCTGAATAGGGGGTGCAGAAGCAAACCTGCTTGCCACCCTTCCCATCCCAATCTGAGGTGGGGGCAGCCAGTTAGGCGGGATGCTGAAGGGTTGCCTTGGCTAACTCACTAGTAATTGGAAGTTGACCTTTCTCATTTTCTTGCCTCCAGAAATCCTCCCCTGGGGATACAAATGTGTGCAAATCACCCTAAAGACAGGACAGGTGAAGCTCCAAGTGCACATTTAGACTGGGAAAGGGAAAAATCAGTTCATTATTTCAAGACCTCTTGAGATGCTGTAAATACACAGTCAACACAGAACAAAGATCCCTTTTTCCCCCTTACATTATTTATGTGCCATCTAAAAATTACACACCCGTTCTCTTTCCAGCACTGAGAGAGAGAAACATGCATATTCATGATCTGATAAATATTTAAGTGGGATTTATTTAAATGAGAGAGTCCATTTACAAACATTCCCTGGCTCTGAGATCTTATCCTGGGCACACAGAGGGAGGATAATTTCCTCTGGTAGATTCAAAACCTCCGCTGGCCACCTGTCCCCCTAAACTTGGAGCTCTTCCTTGAGAGCTGGTGAATGCCACCCGCAGTATTTCAAGGGAGTCTTCCGTACCTCCTCCCTACAGTCCTGCCTTCCTGCTCTGAGCTCATGTCATAGGATCAGTCATTGGCAAAATGCAGAGCTGGCAGTTTATTTGGTAGTCGGGGGAGGAAGTCACAGCTTTCTTTGCCTGGGCCGTTCTTCCCCACCACGTAAGCACCCACCACTGATATTCCTAGCTTTCTTGTGGGGCCATCTTTCCCCCTCAAGGAGAACAGTTATGTGATACACCAGGTAACCAGGACTGGTTGACTGTACTGCCCCTTTCTCAGGAAGACATGCATTTTAATGCTTCAAAAGTGTTTTGTCAGTACCTGTTTTCAAAGGACTTATACATAGAGTGTTTCCATTCACTCCTCACAACAATCAGATGAGAACTGACAAGAATTCCAAGGCAAAAATCATTTTCCCAGCCTTAAAAATGAAGAAACAAAAAAGAGAATGCCTGCTTGCCTGACCTAAGTCACACAGCTTGTGAGTTGCAGAGTTAAGACTTGAACTCAGGTCTAACTCTAAGATCTGGGATCTTTTTATTATACAAGGCTGCCTCTCTTCAGGAAGGAGCACTGGAGAGAAAGCAATGGTAACCCAAAAGGAAGACTAATGGTGACCTCTCAGGCATTGTGGCCACAGGGGCCCAACACCTCTTCATTCCTATCATATAGGTGACTTTCTGTATATGAACTTAACTCTGGACTTTCCATTCTGGTGCCCATTCTTGGACATCACTCTGTTTCTAGTCCTAGCCCACTTCTCGCTCAAATTAAACTCACCTGTTTTGTGTCTCATTTTATCTAGACTTTATGAGATGATCAGTGAACTCACCTATAGAGCTAATCTGGGCTAAGGCATTAAATTAAATGCTGATTAATGGCTCAATGTACAACTTCTCTTAAGTCATACACATGTTTTGACCAAAGCTTCTAATGCTTTATTCAAGGATACTGTATATGGCAAATACTTCAAGCAATGAGCCAGGCCAGTGAAAGCAATGTCATTGGGCAAATGGGCTTCTCAGGTCTTTAACTTATGCTACCTAAGTGACCATCTATTCTGCCTAATTTAGGGTTACCAGATGAAATATGGGACATCCAATTAAATTCAGTTTCAGATGAATGACAAATACTTTTTAAGTGTAAGCAAATGTCCTAAATATCGCACGGGACATACTTACACTAAAAATTATTTGTTGTTTATTTGAAATTCAAATTTACTGTGTTTCCTGTCTTTTTATTTGCTAAATCTGGTAACCCAAACTTAACCGTAAGATCCGTTCTGCTGCGCATAACCATCAAAAAGTGCCTATTAGGCATCTGCTTCCTCATGACACTTGCTTGTGACGGATACTATAGCATGGAACACTGGTGGAGGCGTGAGGGCAATGAGAGAGAAAAAGCGAAAGCAGACACGGGAGAGAGAAAAGTATCCCATCATGAGACTGGTCTTACCTAGTCACTTGTCCATGACATAAAAGTAATGTCACTAGGTCTTTTCAGAAAGTAAAACTAGTCCCATTTGCCTCTCACCACCAACCCCTCCTCCCATATGTTATGCTATCCTGTTCTGTTCTATTTTGCTTTTTGATAAATGAAAAAGGAATACGTTTTGGCAGATGCCAGCCCCTGTGTTCTCTAAGAGTGATCTAGGCCTCAGAAGGCATATCCCAAGCAAACATCAAGGTGGGATGTAGGGCACTACCAGGCCACTGCACAGACAGCAGGGCTGCCCAAATGTAATTAAGCACCAGGCGCAGACCCCAAGAGTGACAGTGGGAAGAATTCCATGACCAAAATATATTAGGGAAGTGAAGTGGAGAATGTTTACAACCCTAATTAGCAATTTGTGCAACACCAGAATTAAAAATTTTCCCAGTGTCAGGCAAGTTTGTAGACTGACACTTTGGAAGCTAAACTGGGCCCATGAGAAAAGGCAGCACTAGGCTCCTGCTAGTCAGTCCAATCCAGTGGCTAAGGCACCTACCAAGGCATTCAAATTGAGAAAATGACTAAATTAGAACACAAACAGTAGACTGACTCATATGCAAGATAACAACAGAAGTGAAGGAATGCAAACTCCAGAAATGAGGCCTTTGAGTAGCAATAACAAGGATAATAACAATAATAACAACAATAGCTATATAATAATATTATAAATAATAATAACAAAGATAATTATAAGAATAGCAAACCTATGTGAGCACTTATGTGTCAGGTACTGTTCTATATACTTTGCATGAATTTGCTCATTTAATCCTAACAACAATCCTATGAGGACTGTCATCAACATTTTATGGGACACAGAGAGATTATGTAGCTTGCCCTGATTCACACAACTGTTGAATGATGAAGCAGAAAATCAAACTTGGGCAGTCAAGGGCCAAGGTTCACCTATTTGACCACTAGGCTTTACCACTTCTCTAATCTGTCCTTGAAGAGATTTTTCCAGAAGTGTGATGGATTTACTGAGCCCTTCCCACCACATTTTCCAGTATTTCACTGGTGCAAGGGACACCCATTTGTCAAACAGGTCGAAAGGTTAAAGGTACACTCCATGGATCTAGGGCAGAAGGAGCCTAGTGACTTCCTCAGCATCATCATCTTCTAATTAAATGAACTAACCATGACTGGGCTCTTGAAAGTATCCTAGAACTAAGAATTTAAAGTGTCCCTGAATTATATAGACACTTAAAGAGATCATACACATCTGATAGTACTTTGGAACTTGGAACTGATCTTGATCAGTTAAGTTGGTTGTTATCTTAGTTATCTTTTAAGACACATCATCTTAACACCTCCTCCATGAAGGCTTTCCCATTTTCCCAGTTGGAAGCATTTGTTCCTTTAAGCTCCAAATGTGCCTTTTCCTGTGTCATTGTATCTAGCTTCTATCTGTCTCTCCAAAAAGAATATAAGCATTTTGAGGCCAAGGATTATTTTATTTATATTTATACCTGCATACATTTCCCCCAAACATACACATTGAGTGTTTTTAAAACAAATAAATCTAGTCTAACCCATTATTTTACCTATGAAAAGACAAAGGCCCAGAGAGGGAAAATGACTTACGTAGGGTTACACAGCAGGTCAGTGGCTGTCTCTTCACTCTCAGTCCATTGCTCCATCCATTATCCGAGGATGCATTTCTGGAGATTCCGAATGGGTGCAATTTTTCTCATCCATATTTTTGCTCTTCTAGTGCATTTGCTTTTAGTTCCAGAACCTGCTGGTTCTGAGCTTTTTTTTGAAGTTCATTTGGAAAACAGTCACTCTGATTCCTCTCCTTACAACCTACTCCCTCCCTTAGGATTACTCTTTCCATCCTTTCCATAAACTCTCATATCTAGGTGATGATTTTGAGACGATTACATTTTTTAATTGACAGAGACGCAGCTGGGTCCTGTATAACAGCTGAGCAACACAGAATCTCTCCCCCTTTCCTCCCTCACTGAGCCATGAGCTGATGAAAATGTGTAAATTATACAGAGGTATGCCTATTGTATGCCAGCCAATGCACTAAAACAATTCATGGATTTTATCTTATGTCATCCTCACAATAATTCTATTATCTAGGCAGCGTTGCTGTTTTTATTTTTCAGGTGAGGACATAGAGGCTCAGAGAGCTCAAATGACACTCCCAAAATTACACAGATAATACAACTGGAATTTGTATCCAGGCAGTCTAACTTTAGTGCTCATAGCCTTAGTCTTTACTGGAGCATCTGACATGACATAATTCTGCCAGAGGACTTTTCCTAAAGTATGCCATTATTGTGTCCTTCCTTACTGCCTCTAGAGCTGTACCTCTAGAGCTGTGTATTAGAGACAGTATGATGACTACTAGACACATGTCGTTATTTAAACATAACTTTAAGTTAATTATGATTTAATAAAATTTAAAATGAAGTTCCTCAGTTTAATTACCCACATTTCAAATTTCAATACAGTGGCTACTGTATTGGACAGTGCAAATAGAGAACATTTCTATCATTGCATTTTATTTCTGCAATGAAAGCTCTAGTGGACAGCACCACTCCAGAGACTAAAGTTTGAACTCCTCTGACTACTTTTTTTAACTTTTTTTATTATTTAAAAAAAATTGTGGGTACATTGTAGGTGTATTTATTTATGGGGTTCATGAGATGTTTTGATACAGACATGCAATGTGAAATAAGCACATCATGGAGAATGGGGCATCCATCCCCTTAAGCATTTATCCTTTGAGTTACAAACAATTTAATTACATTCTTTAAGTTGTTTTAAAATATACAATTAAGTATTATTGACTATAGTTGCCCTATTGTGCTATCAAATAGTAGGTATTTCAAGTGCTCTGCAGTCTGGTTCCCACAAACTTTTCAGCAGAAAGGCAGAAAACAAGAAGCGAGGAATGAAGCTAGAAAAAGGCGTAGGAGTCTGAGGATGAAAGGTCTCCTATGCCACACTAAGGAAGTAAGGCCTTGTGATGCAGGAAGGACACAATGGATTTCCTCTCTGAGAATAGATAGAGCCAGTGCATGTTGAGACCTGGCTCAAACTCGCCTCTCTCAGGAAGCCTGAGTAAATAATCACAGAGGTCTGAAAATCATGTCACTCTGTTGACTGGTTGCTCCCCAAAAGTGACAGGAAGGGTTCCAACACTTACAGAGAATACAAAGGTCTCACATTCAAGATAGATTCAAAGGACCTGTTCTCAAATCACAGTTCTATGTAATGTTGGTACCTGTCACTTTGCATCACTGAGCTTGTTTACCTATCTGTGAAATGCAGCCAATAATATCTACTTTCCTGATTTTCATGACAATCAAGTAAGACAATGAGGAAAATGAGACAATGATCTGGAGTGGGGCCTAGACTTTTAACTTCTTCATGTGATTCTAGGGAATACCAGGGTTGAAAATCCTTGAACTGGATGATCTCTGAAGTCCCTTCCAGCTTTGAAATTCAAATCAAGCTTTGACTCATAGTAAGAAAAGTCAGCAGTATTTTGAACAAAATAGTTACCTAGGTCCCCACAACAGGCTGCAGGCTTCATAAGCAGTCAAAGTTTCAGCAATCACAGATAGCCCAGATTTCCAGGCAAACCAGCCTCTTTGATGAGAGTGCAGAAGCAGTTCCATGTACAATGGTGAGCATTCTAGACTCATGAGAGTGCAGGATCAGTATTGGCTTCTTGGAAGAGTCCCCTTCCCACCAGGTGGCAGATGCACTCCAAAACCCTAGAAAAGGACTATATCACCATTTGTTTTTATTGTCCTCAAAATAAGTCATTTAAAAGAGTCAATGAATAGTAACCCCTCGTCACACGTATAGTGTGCAAATGCTTTCTCACATGTTGTAGGTTGTGTTCCCACTCTGTTGATTATTTCCTTTGCTGTTCAGAAGCTTTTTACTTTAATATAGTCCCATTTGTCTATTTTGATTTTTGTTGCCTGTACTTTTGAGGTCTTAGCCATAAAATCTTTGCCTACACCAATGTCCTGAAGTGTTTCCCCTGTGTTTTCTTCCAGTACTTTAATAGTTTCCGGTCTTACAGTTAAGTCTTTCATCTATTTTGAGTTTACTTTTGCATATGATGAGAGATATGGGCCTAATTTCATTCTTATGCCTGTGGATATCCAGATTTGCCAACACCATTTATTGAAGAGGCTGTCCTTTTCCTAAATGTGTGCTCCTGGCATCTTTGCCAAAAATCAATTGGCTGTAAATGCATGGATTTATTTCTGGGTTTTCTGTTCTCTTCCATTGGTCTATGTGTCCATTTTTATGCCAGTTTCATGCTATTTTGTTTGTTATGGCTTTGTAGTATACTTTGAAATCAAGTAATGTGATGCCTCCAGCTTTGTTCTATTTGCTCAGAATTGCTTGGGCTATTATGGGCCTTTTGTGGTTCCATATAAATTTTAGCATTGTTTTTTCTGTTTTATGAAGAATATTATTAGTATTTCGATAGGGATTGCATTGAGTCTGTAGATCACTTTGGGTAGTATGGATATTTTAACAATATTGATTCTCCCATTCCATGAACGTGGGATATATTCCTATTTATTTGTGTCTTCTTCATTAAGTGAAATAAGCCATGCATAGAAAGATACACACTGCATGATCTCAGTCATACATGAAATCTAAAAACATTGATCTTATAGATGTAGAGAATAAAATGGTGGTTACCAGAGGATAGGAGTAGGAGTAGGTAATGAGAAGAAGTTGGTCAAAGGATACATAATTACAGTTACATAGGAGGAAGAAATTTCAAGAAATCTATTGTGCAGCAATAGATTAGGTAACAATATTGTATTTTTGAAAAATGTAAAGAGAGTGGATGTTATGTGCTCTTACCACAAAATAATAATAATAAATTTGTTAATTAGCTAGATCTAACCATTCCACAAGGTATATATACTTCAAAACATCATGTTGTACACAATAAAAACATACAATGTTATCTGTCAATTAATTTTTTTTTATATAGAACCAACAGATTTCAAGTTTGGATGTTGATTCAAAGCTTTCTCCTTTCATATGGAATTGCTTTGTTTCAAGGAAATGGAAGTTTCAAAACAGCAGGCAGATGGGTGTACAGAAGTATGCAAGGTGAAGAGGACTGAGAGGAGCTGGCAGAGGGAGGGAGAAGTGGGCGGGGAATATTCTAACTAATTCAGATAGCATCCCTTCAAGCCCCAGCAGAATAACACAACAAAGCTGATTTCTCAGCAGGTTAATTTCCCAAAGACTTCTCTATTAGCCAGCTCTCTGCACATCAACAACATATGGGGACCTGGCATTCCATCTCCTGGCTCAGGAACCCTTTAAGGCCTTGAAGTACCTCCTTAAATTACCAAAGAAAAATAAAAGTATGCTCAAATTGATATAACACTATACTTATATTTTCCTTTATATTTACTCTTTGAAAATCACAAATTCCTATAAAGTGAATAGGGAAGCACTCTGTTAAATTAGACTACTTGATGAATCAAGGTACTCCATTCCCAACTGTGCATAAAACTGAAAGTTTGAAGGATTGTAGACATTTGTAACTCCATCTTGCAACCAGAGAAAAAGAATCAAATGAAGATCAGCAGCTCACACTTCACAAATGAATATCATAGCTCCAAATAGGGCTCCCAGGGCAAATCAGTCATCACTTTCTTGATTCTCAATCACAGCCACACTCCTGAGTTCATCCTGAAAAGACACCCTAAGGTTTTAGACATGGAAACCAAAACATGCAGACATTTCTTCTTTTCACTATAGTCTCACTTTATTTCATGTCCATCTTTTGCCCCTAAACTGTACAGAAAAACACTTCATCTTTTTTTGTGGTGCTTTTGGGTCTGGCTATCAAACTGGTTCTATGGCGGAACGCCAAATTAAATACACTCTTTTTTATTATTAAAAATAAGGTAGCTCAGGATAAGTTCATCAAAATTCTCGGGTAATGGACTGTTCTAATTAAAAGAATATTCTGATAAACTAGGTTTAGCTGAAACTACAAGAATGTTGAAACAACGTATTTAGTTTGGTCTACTTTTGGCATGTCTGGTTTTGAAACGTCTGGTTTCATGTCCCACCTTAAAAATATGATTGAATCTTTGGTATTTGAGGCTCTTTCAGGATTTTAGAGTTATTATTTTGAACATCTATTTTTAATGTCCAGAGTTAGAAATGAAGATAGTTAAAACTATACACGAACTGAGTTCTGGACATGGCTTTGGTGAAATTTCCAATGTGAGAGGTTTATTGTGTATTGCCTCTTTTAAGTCAAGGACAACGGAAGAGAACAATTCTGCTAACTGAAGTTTCTGGTTAAACAAAATTTAATGTAACAATACATTCAACTTTTGCATACATTTTCACACCTGGATTCACTTGATCTTCATTATACACTTGGGAGACTGACTCTTCATTATATAAGCTGAAACCTAGAGATGCTAAGTAACTTACTCAAGGCCGAGATTATCAAGTTTTTGAAGTCTCAGTCTAGTGTTCTTTTCAGTATACTACACTGCAATATCCATGTCAATTCTACTTTTACTATATTTGTATTGACTTCCTCCCAAGCAGGCCACACTGGGCTCAGCTAATCTCAACACAGTAGGAGTAATATATGAATATATACTCAAACTTTAGTAGCACTCAGAATAGCTTAGGTGAAAGTCATGGCTAAGATAATAACAGTTGTCAGAAGAGTGTCCTTAAGCACTCCAGTTGAGAGCTATTTATTTTGCATAATATGATCTTGGCATACTAAATATTCATTTGCATCCTCACATTGAGGACACTTTACTTGTCTATGGCATCATTGTCTGTGGAAATAAATTTTCTTCAGAAGGTTTTAGTGTCTAACAACAACTGCTGGACTTCTGAGTGGCCAAAGAATGCTAGTATTTGAAAAGAAGGGAGAATGTGTGCTCTTAGATTGCTTGTATGTCTTTTAAGTAGTAAAAAGAAATCATCTCTATTGATATTTATAGTAATCTTATGAACTTGGTACAGCAGGTGTCATGATTCCGTTTTACAGAAGTGATTCATGAGATTAAACAAGCTTGTCATGGTACCTTAAACCTAGCCACACATTCCTTTTCCTTTTTTTTTTTTTTTTTTTTTTTTTTTTTTTTGAGACGAAGTCTCGCTCTGTCGCCCAGGCTGGAGTGCAGTGGCCGGATCTCGGCTCACTGCAAGCTCCGCCTCCCGGGTTTACGCCATTCTTCTGCCTCAGCCTCCCGAGTAGCTGGGACTACAGGCGCCCGCCACCTCACCTGGCTAGTTTTTTTGCATTTTTTTTTTTTTTGGTAGAGACGGGGTTTCACCGTGTTAGCCAGGATGGTCTCGATCTCCTGACCTCGTGATCCACCCGTCTCGGCCTCCCAAAGTGCTGGGATTACAGGCTTGAGCCACCGTGCCCGGCTACATTCCTTTTCCTATGGTGCTTACTAAGGCTCACTTATCATCAGAATGCCCTAGGAGCATGTTACAAATATATATATAGCCTTCCCAGCTCCTTCCCTGACATACTGAAAATTGCCTGCTCCATCAACTTCATAAGATGGTTATCAAGATCAACTGATAAAATTTTAATTTTCTTACTGAAAATGAAGGAATTAAAATACTAAAGAATGTCAGCTGCTTAGAGCAATAATTTAATGATCACCTGCTCTGTGATGAACACCATATCCCATGGTGGAGGTTGGATTGGAATAGGGACACACAAGATACATAGGACTCAGAGTGTGGCCTTGGAGAGTTTATATGGTAGTTGGTTGCCAACTACCTTATAGTAGTAGTTGCAAGAACCCACTCTAGCATGCCTCAGAAATCATCTGGAGGACTTGTTAAAACACCAATTACTGGGCCTCAGCCTCACAGTTTCTGCTTCATTAAGTCTACAGGTGAAACCCTGAGAATTTGCATTTTTAACAGGTTCCCAGGTGATGCCAATGCTGCTAGTCCAAAGAACACAATCTGAGAGCCATTAGCTTAGGCATCATTTAAAATTGTATGACAGTCTTGGAGTTAAAAGGGATATTTCAGAATATATGCATGAAAGAAAATTAAAACAAAAGGAAACAATGATCTGTGGCATTATATGGTCTACCCTGTATCCCCCTCCTCTTTCCCTTCACTGCCCTCACAGGGCTACATGTCCATGCACTGCAGTCACAGAAGTAAATCTTTCTGATATCTGAAAAACAATCCCATTTTCTTACCACAAATGCACTGGCTGGCACCATTTCAAATGGAAACATTTGCTACTTTCACTGCCCAGTTTCTCTAGAAATAGGAAAACCCTCTGCTTTAGAGTCCAGAAGGAGGCAGAAGAGAGGACCATCTCTCCCCATCACAAAAGGCAGCATTTCTCATACTCCAGTCCTCAGATGAACAGTAACAGAATCATTTGGTATCTTTATTAATAAGGAAAATTACAGGCCAGGAGCAGTGGCTCATGCCTATAATTCCACCACTTTGGGAGGCCAAGGCGGGCAGATCACTTAAGGCCAGAAGTTTTAGATCAGCCTGGCCAACATGGCGACACCCTGTCTCTACTAAAAATATAAGAATTAGCTGTGTGTGGTGGCAAACGCCTGTAATCCCGGCTACTGGGGAGACTGAGGCCAAGATAATCGCTTGTACCCAGGAGGTAGAGGTTGCAGTGAGCCGAGATCGCACCACTGCACTTCATCCTGGGTGACAGAGTGAGACAATGTCTCAAAAAAATATAATAATGACAGACTAAGAATGAAAACATGGGTGGCTGGCAAGATGGCCAAATAGGAACAGCTCTAGTCTGCAGCTCCCAGTGAGATCAATGTAGAAGGCAGGTAATTTCTGCATTTCCAACTGAGGTTCTCAGCTTATCTCATGGAGACTGGTTAGACAGTGGGTGCAGCCCACAGAGGGCGACCGAAGCAGGATGGGGCATTGCCTCATCTGGGAAGCACAAGGGGTCAGGGAACTCCCTCCCTTAGCCAAGGGAAGCCGTGACAGACTGTGCCATAAGGAACGGTGCACTCCGACCCAGATACTATGCTTTTCCTACGGTCTTCGCAACCCATACACCAGGAGATTCCCACGGGTGCCTACGCCACCAGGGTCCTGGGTTTCAAGCACAAAACTGGGCAGCCATTTGGGGAGACACTGAGCTAGCTGCAGGAATTTTTTTTCATACCCTAGTGGTCCTGGAATGCCAGTGAGACAGAAGGATTCACTCCCCCGAAAAGACGGCTGAAGCCAGAAATCCAAGAGGTCTAGCTCAGTGGATCCCACCCTCAGGGAGCCCAGCAAGTTGAGATCCACTGGCTTGAAATTCTGGCTGCCGGCACAGCAGTCCGAAGTCCACCTGAGATGCTGGAGCTTGGTATGGGGAGGGGCATCCGCCATTACCGAGACTTGAGTAGGCGGTTTTCCCCTCACAGTGTAAACAAAGCCACCTGGGAAGTTCAAACTCGCCAGAGCCCACTGCAGCTTGGCAAAGCTGCTGTAACCAGACTGCCTCTCCAGATTCCTCTTCTCTGGGCAGGGCATCTCTGAAAGAAAGGCAGCAGCCCCAGTCAGGGGCTTATAGATAAAACTCCCATCTCCCTGGGACAGAGCACCTGGGGGAAGGGGCAGCTATGGGCACAACTTCAGCAGACTTCAATGTTCCTGCCTGCTGGCTCTGAAGAGAGCAGCAGATCTCCCAGCACAGTGCTCAAGCTCTGCTAAGGGACAGATGGCCTCCTCAAGTGGGTCCCTGACCCACACACCTCCTGACTGGGAGACACCTTCCAGCAGGGGGCAACAGACACCTCATACAGGAGAGCTCCGGCTGGCATCTGGCAGGTGCCTTTCTGGGACGAAGCTTCCACAGGAAGGAACAGGCAGCAATCTTTGCTGTTCTGCAGCCTCTGCTGGTGATATCCAGGCAAACAGGGTCTGGAGTGGACTTCCAGCAAACTCCAGCAGACCGGCAGCAGAGAGGCCTGACTGTTAGAAAGAAAACTAACAAACAGAAAGGAATAGCATCAACATCAACAAAAAGGATGTCCACACAGAAACCCCATTCGAAGGTCACCAACATGAAAGACCAAAGGTAGATAAATCCAAGAAGATAAGAAAAACCAGTGCAAAAAAGCTGAAAATTCCAAAACCCAGAATGCCTCTTCAACTCCAAAGGATCACAACTCCTCGCCAGCAAGGGAACAAACCTGGACGGAGAATGAGTTTGACGAATTGACAGAAGTAGGCTTCAGAAGGTTGATAATAGCAACCTCCTCCAAGCTAAAGGAGCATATTTTAACCCAGTGCAAGGAAGCTAAGAACCTTGATAAAAGGTTAGAGGAATTGCTAACTAGAATAACCAGTTTAGAGAAGAACATAAATGACCTGGTGGAGCTAAAAAAAAAAACAGCACGAGAACTTCATGAAGCATACATAAGAATCAATAGCTGAATTGATCAAGTAGAAAAAAAGGATATCAGAGATCGAAGATCAACTTAATGAAATAAAGCATGAAGACAAGATTAGAGAAAAAAGAATGAAAAGGAATGAACAAAGCCTCCAAGAAATATGGGCTATGTGAAAAGATCAAACCTACATTTGATTGGTGTACCTGAAAGTGACAGGGAGAATGCAGCCAAGTTGGAAAACACGCTTCAGAATATTATCCAGGAGAACTTCCCCAACCTAGCAAGACAGGCCAACATTCAAGTTCAGGAAATACAGAGAACACCTCAAAGATACTCCTTGAGAAGAGCAACCCCAAGACACATAATCATCAGATTCACCAAGGTTGAAATGAAGGAAAAAATGTTAAGGGCAGCCAGAGAGAAAGGTTTGGTTACCCACAAAGGGAAGCCACTCTGACTAACAGTGGCTCTTTCTGCAGAAACCCTACAGGCCAGAAGACAGTGAGGGCCAATATTCAACATTCTTAAAGAAAAGAATTTTCAGCCCAGAATTTCATATCTAACCAAACTAAGCTTCATAAGCAAAGAAGAAATAAAATCCTTTACAGACAAGCAAATGCTGAGAGATTTTGTCACTACCAGGCCTGCCTTACAAGAGCTCCTGAAGGAAGCACTAAATATGGAATGGAAAAACCAGTATCAGCCACTGCAAAAACATACCAAATTGTAAAGACCATCGACACTATGAAGAAACTGAATCAACTAATGGGCAAAATGTCCAGCTGACATCATAATGACAGGATCAAATTCACACATAACAATATTACCCTTAAATGTAAGCAGGATAAATGCCCCAATTAAAAGACACAGACTGACAAATTGGATAAAGAGTCAAGGCCCATTGGTGTGCTGTATTCAGGAGATCCATCTCACAAGCAAAGACACACATAGGCTCAAAATAAAGGGATGGAAAAATATTTACCAAGAAAATGGAAAGCAAAAAAAAAGCAGGGGTTGCAATCCTAGTCTCTGATAAAACAGACTTTAAACCAACAAAGATCAAAAAAGACAAGGGAATTACATAATGGTAAAGGGATCAATGCAACAAGAAGAGCTAGCTATCCTAAATATATATGCACCCAAGACAGGAGCACCCAGATTCATAAAGCAAGTTCTTAGAGACCTACAAAGAGACTTAGGCTCCCACACAATAAGAGTGGGAGATTTTAACACCCCACTGTCAATATTAGACATATCAACAAGACAAAATTAACAAGCATATTCAGGACTTGAACTCAGCTCTGCACCAAGCAGACCTAATAGACATCTATAGAACTCTCCACCCCAAATCAACAGAATATACATTCTTCTCAGCACCATATCGCACTTATTCTAAAACTGACCACATGATTGGAAGTAAAACACTCCTCAGCAAATGCAAAAGAACAGAAATCATAACAAACAGTCTCTCAGACCACAGTGCAATCAAATTAGAACTCAGGATTAAGAAACTCACTCAAAACTGCACGCCTACCAGGAAACTTAACAACCTGCTCCTGAATGACTACTGGGTATATAACAAAATTAAGGCAGAAATAAATAAGTTCCTAGAAACCAATGAGAACAAAGACAGAATGCACTAGCATCTCTGGGATACAGCTAAAGCAGTGTTTAGAGGGAAATTTACAGCACTAAATGTCCACATCAGAAAGACAGAAAGATCTATATTTGACACCCTAACTTCACAATTAAAAGAACCAGAGAAGCAACAACAAACAAATTCAAAAGCTAGCAGAAGACAAGAAATAACTAAGATCAGAGCAGAAAGGAAGGAGATAGAGACACCAAAAACCCTTCAAAAAGTCAATGAATCCAGGAGCTGGTGATTTGAAAAGATTAACAAAATAGATAGACCACTAGCCAGACTAATAAAGAAGAAAAGAGAGAAGAATCAAGTAGACACAACAAAAAATGATAAATGGGATATCACCACTGATCCCACAGAAATACAAACTACCATCAGAGAATACTATAAACACCTCTAAACAAATAAACCAGAAAATCTAGATGAAATGGATAAATTTCTGGACACACACACACCCTTCCAAGACTAAACCAGGAAGAAGTCAAATCCCTGAATACACCAATAACAAGTTCTGAAATTGAGGCAGTAATTAATAGCCTACCAATGAAAAACAACCCAGGACCAGATGGATTCACAGCCAAATTTTACCAGAGATACATAGAGGAGCTGGTACCATTCCTTCTGAAACTATTCCAAACAATAGAAAAAGAGGGACTTTTCCCTAACTCATTTTATGAGGCCAGCATCATCCTGATACCAAAACCTGGCAGAGACACAACAGCAACAAAAAAAGAAAATTTCAGGCCAATATCCCTGATGAACAGCGATGCAAAAATCCTCAATAAAATACTGGCAAACTGAATCCAGCAGCATATCAAAAAACTTATCCACCACCATCAAGTCGGCTTCATCCCTAGGATGCAAGGCTGGTTCAACATAGGCAAATCAATACACGTAATCCATCACATAAACAGAACCAATGACAAAAAACACGTGATTATCTCAATAGATGCAGAAAAGGCCTTCAATAAAATTCAACACCCCTTTATGCTAAAAACTCTCAATAAACTAGGTATTGAAGGAGCATACATCAAAATAATAAGAGCTATTTATGACAGACCCATAGCCACTATCATAAAGAATGGGCAAAAGCTGGAAGCATTCCCTTTGAAAACCAGCACAAGACAAGGATGCCCTCTCTCACCACTCCTATTCAACATAGTATTGGAAGTTCCAGCCAGGGTAGTCAGGCAAGAGAAAGAAATAAAGCGTATTCAAATTGGAAGAGAGGAAGTCAAATTGTCCCTGTTTGCAGATGACATGATTGTATATTTAGAAAACCCTATGGTCTTAGCCCAAAATCTCCTTAAGCTGATAAGCAAATTCAGCAAAGTCTCAGGATACAATATCAACATGCAAAAGTTACAAGCATTCCTATACACCAATAATAGACAAACAGAGAGCCAGATGATGAGTAAACTCCCATTCACAATTGCTACAAAGAGAATATAATACCTAAGAATACAACTTACAAAGGATGTGAAAGACCTCCTCAAGGAGAACTACAAACCACTGATCAAGGAAATAAGAGAGGACACAAACAAATAGAAAAACATTCCATGCTCATGGATAGGAAGAATCAATACCGCAAAAATGGCCATATTGCCCAAAGTAATTTATAGATTTAATGCTATCCCCATCAAGCTACCATAGACTTTCTTCACAGAACTAGAAAAAAACTATTTTAAATTTCATATGGAACTAAAAAAGAGCCCACATTGCCAAGACAACCCTAAGCAAAAAGAACAAAGCTGGAGGCATCATGCTACCTGACTTCAAACTATACTACAAGGCTACAGCAACCAGAACAGCATGGCACTGGTACCAAAACAGATATATAGACCAATGGAACAGAACAGAGGCCTCAGAAATAACACCACACATCTACAACCATCTGATCTTTGACAAACCTGACAAAAACAAGCAATGGGGAAAGGATTCCCTATTTAATAAATGGTGTTGGGAAAACTGGCTAGCCATATGCAGAAAACTGAAACTGGACCCCTTCCTTACACCCTATAAAAAAATTAACTCAAGATGGATCAAAGACTTAAATGTAAGACATAAAACCATCAAAACCCTAGAAGAAAACCTAGGCAATACCATTCAGGACATAGGCATGGGCAAAGACTTCATGACTAAAACACCAAAAGCTATGGCAACAAAAGCCAGAATTGACGAATGTCATCTAATTAAACTAAAGAGCTTCTGCACAGCAAAAGAACTATCATCAGAGTGAACAGGCAACCTATAGAATGGGAGAAAATCTTTGCAATCTATCCATCTGACAAAAGGCTAATATCCAGAATCTACAAGGAACTTAAACAAATTTACAGGAAAAAAAACAAACAACCCCATCTAAAAGTGGGCAAAGTATATGAACAGACAATTCTCAGAAGAAGACATGTATGTGGCCAACAAACACATGAAAAAAAGAAGATCATCACTACTGGTTATTAGAGAAATTCAAATCAAAACCACAATGAGATACCATCTCAAGCCAGTTAGAATGGCGATCATTAAAAAGTCAGGAAACAACAGATGCTGGAGAGGATATGGAGAAATAGGAATGCTTTTACACTGTTGGTGGGACTGCAAATTAGTTCAACCATTGTGGATGACAGTGTGATGACTCCTCAAGGATCTAGAACCAGAAATACCATTTGACCCAGCAATCCCATTACTGGGTATATAACCAAAGGATTATAAATTATTCTACTATAAAGACACATGCACACATATGTTTATTGCAGCACTATTCACAATAGCAAAGACTTGAAACCCAGTCAAATGCCCATCAATGATAGACTGGATAAACAAAATCTGGCACATATACACCATGGAATACTATGCAGCCACAGAAAAAGAATGACTTCATGTCCTTTGCAGGGACATGGATGAAGCTGGAAACCATCATTCTCAGCAAACTAACACAGGAACAGAAAACCAAACACTGCATGTTCTCACTCATAAGTGGGAGTTGAACAATGAGAACACATGGACACAGAGAGGGGAACATCACACACCAGGACCTGTCAGGGTTTGGGGGGCTAGGGGAGGGATAGCATTAGGAGAAATACCTAATGTAGATGATGGGTTGATAGGTGCAGCAAACCACCACGGCACGTGTATACCTATGTAACAAACCTGCATGTTCTGCACATGTATCCCAGAACTTAAAGTATAATTTTAAAAAACGTATGTGTGTGTGTAGATAGACAGAAAGATTAGATAGATAGATAGATAGATAGATAGATAGATAGATAGATAGATAGATAATGGAAATTGCAGGGACCCACTACAGACCAAGTGAATCAGAATTTCTAGAAGTGAGACCTGGGAATCTGGAGTCTTAAGTGACTTGAGTCATTGGGCGTTTCTGAGGCACAGTGAAATTGGAGAATCCCTACTAAAAGAATTTTCCCAATATTCGGTTTGGACAAGAACACTAAAATGTCTTATTTCTCCTAACTGACCACCACTTCCCCTTTCCTGGGTCTTCATGTCCCTTGAGAAACCTTGTGAGACTAGAAGAGACACAAGGCTCCTCCCTCCTTCACCCTTACACATGACCACCCTCCACCCCCAAACCAAGACATGTAAATCCATTTGACTGAGACATTTCTGTGGTTGCTAAAGTACACCCCCCTTAGTCCCTGCCAAATTCCACCCAGTGAGGAAAAGATTTCTTTATTTTTTAATGTACTTTTTATAATATTTTTTATCTTCTCTGTTCTAAAATGTTTCTCTCTCCTGCTTCTTTATGACATATTCTGGAGATATTTCAAAGCCATTTATATTCCATACTGATTTTGGTCTTTTTGCTGTTCTGTGAAATGCCATAGTTTATATTGAAATGATACATTAAGATATAAGAGAAAAAGAGACATTGAGAGAGGGAAAAAATGGTGAGGAAAATAACCGAGAGCAATATTGTGAGAAAGATGAACAGAACCAAAGGTTGGAACTCTCCCTCCAATAGCACTAAAATATTATCAATTCGTTACTTGGCATGCACCTCTTCTTTCTAGGGTGGGGAAGACTTTGGAAGTTAGGGGATGAAATGTAATTCTTTCACCTGCTTTACTAGCTATGGGTCTGCCCGCGTTTTTGCTTTTTGGTTTATTGTCAAGTTACAGCAAATATATATTTTGTGTCTTCTGGACTAGTCACTATATAACTTACAGTTTTCCATTATGAACCTCTCAATACAATTCCACATAGAGTAGATTAACTAATGAAGGTCAGAAAACACTATGGAGACATAGGTTGCTAGGACACAGAACCAAACAGATGAGTCCTCTATATGGGAGAGGGCACCCACCATGTGCAATTCATTAATGCTCAGTTTTAATTGGCTTCTAAATTCTGTTTATCTTGCTCCCTCTCCTCAAAGGAGTGTGTGCGTGTGTATGTGTGTGTGTGTGTGTGTAAGGGTATATGTCTGAAAAATTATTTGCATTAGACATCATAATCATGTTCTCAATTTGTATAGCACAATAACTTTTACATTACTGCAGAGGATCTTATCCAATGCTCTTTTTCACATTACTTTTCAGGATCATGCAAATATTACTGAGAATTTAAATAAAATCTGTGAAAGTAATAAAAAGTTATCCCCAAAATAATTCCAAATGGAACCAGACATTTTGAAGGTGGCCACTTTTAAGGTGGGGTTAATGAGCATCCAAAGTCTCTGACCCAAAATGTGTCCCTTGATTTCCTTGCCACAGCCATCAAAACCCAATTGTTACAATGGAGGGGGGTTACCCTTTGAGGCTAACACAGTGGAGAACTCTGCTATAAGTTAAAGATTTAACACACGGGCATTTATTCAATTAGCTTCTATCACTTCACAAGGCCCTGAGGGAAACAGGACACAGAACAGGTTAAGCTTTATTGGTTTTAATGGTGGTAGTGAATGGAGATCAGGAAAGACCTGAAATTGGGCACACTGGCATAGCAGGCTGACCTGGACAAAGCACCCTACTGAGGAGAACTGAATAGCCAGGAACTGAAAAGCCTTGAAGGTGCTGGAAGCCTGGTGGTAGGGAGATATGTATCTATTAAGATAACAAGGCTGCAAGTAGCAAATCTTCACTATCTGTGGTTTAAATAAGTAGTAAAAGCCTTCAAGCAGGTAGTTGTAGGCATTGTTTCTGCTGCTTAAGAATACCATCAAAGGGCAACAACAGACGCTGGGAACTACTACTGGGAGAGGGAGAGAAGAAGGCGAGGGTTGAAAAATGTTGGGTGCTATGCTCAGTACTTAGGTGACCAAAGCAATCATACCCCAAGCCTCAGCATCACACAATATACCCAGGTAACAAACCTGCACATGTACCCCTGAATCTCAAATAAAAGTTGAATTATTTTTTAAAAAAGAAAAGAAAAAAGTACAATTTTTAAGTGAAAGTATAAAAGAATATCATCAAAGACTTAAGCTCTTCCTTTTTGCTTCCCCATCCTTATCACCTGGCTTTCACCTATATGCTTGTTTCCCATTTACATCTCGTTGGCCAGAACTATATTGCATGGCCTGCCTACTCAATATCAGTTGCAAGGGAGTCTGGGAAACAGAGTATCTAGCTGGGCACATCACCACCTTAAACAAAACCAGGATTGTGTTAGCAAAGAAGGAGGAAATAGATATTGGGTAGGCAACAAATAATACCTGCCAAAGACCAAAGGAGAGCTCTGGCTGCCCTTAGATCAACCATATTAATTGGGTACCTACTAGGTGCCAAACACTGTATACCACGTGCTTGGAGATCTGACTTTTGCCTCAGGCTAACCGGAATTCAAAGAATGAAGCTTCTCCAGAGGGATAAATTACCAAAACTAGCATCTAGCTGTGTGTCAAGTTTTACTTTTTTCCTAGCCACCAAGCTGCACTGAGCTTTGAGAACATAATTTCATCTAATCTTTCAAATTATTTGGGGCAGAGATTCAAACATCAGCTAACCCGCTCAATATAGGGACCTTCACAAAGAAAGGCCTTTGAATTTTAGCTATCAGGATCATTTTTTAAAAACTGTGCATCAGAGTTATGCATGCAAATCTCTTTCTGCTTTTTAATTGGATTTGTGCCTGGATGTACTACAAATTGCTTCTAAAGATGGGCTGCAGAATAGGTTCCAGCTATGGACACCAATACAATGGCATAGGCAGGTACTTTTGGTGTCACCTCACCTCCACACCTTTATTTCCACACAGTCTCCAATCTCATCCTACTTGCTGACTAGTTGGTACAAAGGACTTCTTCTAACCTAAGAACAACATTTGAAGATCTCTCCCCACCCCACACCCCAAAAAAGCAAATGCAAAATCATTAAGAGCTGGCCGGGCGCGGTGGCTCAAGCCTTAATCCTAGCACTTTGGGAGGCCGAGACGGGCGGATCACATGGTCAGGAGATCGAGACCACCCTGGCTAATATGGTGAAACCCCGTCTCTACTAAAGAATACAAAAAACTAGCCGGGTGACGAGACGGGCGCCTATAGTCCCAGCTACTTGGGAGGCGGAGGCAGGAGAATGGCATAAACCTGGGAGGCGGAGCTTGCAGTGAGCTGAGATCCGGCCACTGCACTCCAGCCTGGGCGACAGAGCCAGACTCTGTTTCAAAAAAAATAAATAAATAAAAAATAAAAAAATAAAATAAATTTAAAAAAATCATTAAGAGCTCCAGAATGATTTTTACTAAGGGATTTTTCCTGGGGATTCTCTCTCCAAGGAAAGATGAAAAAATGGCTCTCACAAAAGAACGAGTCTTTGTTGCTTTGATGTGAATGAGGCCAACCAGAAAATCCCTGCAGCTTAAAACCTAAGCTCAGTAACACTTTGTTTTTAGTAAAGTCAGAATGGAAAAAGACTTTGGGGAAGCCAAGAAGTGGCCAGTAGGATTACATGGCATAGACTCTTCAAAATTCAACTTTCTGCAGGCTGGTAGCAGTGGAATACAAAACTATCCACCAAATGTGATTTGAGAAGAAATTTCATGCCCACAGATTTCTTTTTACCTTGGTCTATCATGGTGAAAGTCCAAGTCCCTTAGGGCTTTCTGGTAACAGGTGCACTCCATTTCTGGGGAAGGATAATATGTTATCCAGGATTAGTTTATCTGGTTGGCCTATTGTCACACAGAAGAGATCAGAGCCTTAAGGGTATGGTACCTTTTGGTGCTTTTAAATTTTGAGAAATAGGAAAGGGATAATTTAGAATCCAAGCAGAATTCAGTGAGGTGCCCCAGAAGGAAGTTCAAGATAGACAAGGAAGAGAAGGTGGCCACTAGACCCCTGGGAAGGTGCCCCAGAAGGTTCAAGATAGACAAAGAAGAGTAGGTGGCCACTAGACCCCTGGGAAGAGAGTGAACCAAAGAGAAGTAGGAGAGCGACAGGGCTGTGGAATGAGTCAATTATGATACCCATCTATGCCAAGTTTATGTAGGAATCAAAAGAGTATACTGAAGTGGGATATTTAGACCCATTTCTTAAATGATGCAGAGTGTTACAAAGCACCCAGTACAGTGTCTTACAGACACTCATAGAAAATATATAATAAATCCTAACCATGAAACATTTCATAAAGTAGAAGGTTTGAGGGAGGATAAGGTTGATAGAAAGGCAGAACTTTAGTGAAATAAATGAAAGTGTTCATTGATACTCCTGTAGCATCCACTGCATCCCCTGTGCTTTTGCTTGCCTATACCTGATATGAAATCCCACCCAACATAACATCTCTATATATAAGAGTCATTAGAATTAATGGGTGGGGATAGTGATAATTTGTGGAGTAGAAGAAAGAGACTAGGTAGGGAAGGGAGAGTAGGAAGGAGAATAAAAGAAGCAGTTGAGGGGAGAAGCAAAAGGGAGAGGGCTGTGAAAGTGCAAAGGGAAAATACAGGAAGAAGACATTGGATATTAACATAATAACAACAACAATAATAGTAAACAGTTATATAAGGCTTCCTATGTGCCAAGTCCTGTTGGAAGCACCTAACGTACATTAACTCACTTACTCTTCACAATAATCCCATGGAGTAGATTTATTATTATCTTCCAATTTTATAGATTAAGACATTGGGGCATAGAGTTTAAGTCAAAATATAATACTTATAAAGCAGAGACAAGCGATAAAGGAAGAGACTGAATTCTCACATCATTTGATCTCCAGATTGTTCAGTTATTTAAGCCAATAATGTCTTTCTTTCAAGTCAATTTAAGTCAGGTTTCTGTCCCTTGCAACAAAGAGTCCTTGCTAAAAAAAAAAAAAAAAAAAAAAAAAAAAAAAAAAAAAAAAAAAAAAAAAA
>NC_045445.1:31193890-31198508 GCF_002776525.5 Piliocolobus tephrosceles | reverse complement strand
AAAAAAAAAAAAAAAAAAAAAAAAAAAAAAAAAAAAAAAAAAAAAAAGTCTATTGGCTGTTTATCATGGACAAAGTACTGGGCTAAGTGTTTTTATATATTTTTTAAATTTAATCCTGATGACTCATTGAGTTAGGTACTGTTATTATTATCCCTATTTTGAAGATGAAGAAACTGAGGCACAGAGATATTAAATAACTTACCCAGAGTCATGCAGCTAATAGGTAGCAGAACTGAGAGGTAAACTCCTGCAGTTTGACTTCACACTCTGAGCTTATCACAACCATACTAATCTTTGATGTGCACACAAATAGCCAGAGAAAGGAAGAGCATGTTACTAGCCAGTAGTGAATAGTGGAAACTGAAGGCCACTTCATTCCAACTGTTCCTTTTAAAGAGTAACCTGAGAAAGTTATAGCCACGCATTCAGATTTCCAAGAAATCAGGTGCTATGCAGGTGAACATTTGTTTGGAGGCTCCTTACTCTTGGGAAACCATTATTTTTGATGTTATGCAGCCTTGACTCTCCAGTGAGGAGTCACTTAGCACTAACAGAAACTAGCTCTAGGATTTCATGTCCCCAAAGAGACTCCCTTTCAAATAGGAAAAGGAAGAAGTTATGGTGAAACTATCTCTGTGGGTACGGCTGGGAATACTTCTTAGAACAGGAAACCAGTAACATCACACCCTAGAAACCACCATATCAAGATTCACAAAGCTAGCATCAACCAAGCAAAGGCTTCTTCCATTTCTTACGTGCCTACAGCCTCTCCATATAATCAAGTCTGGCATCCTTAAGGGCTTTCAGTCAATTCCTATGAGCATTGCTTCTTCCACAACTGTACTACAATTAGTTGCTGTAGCTTTACTGCAAAAGAAGGAACTATGTATATGTTTTTAATTTTTTGTTGTTTTATTTTCAATGTATACAAATGCCTATCTGCTAGCGATAACTATTGGCCAAAGAATAATAGTCTATCCAACTGGGATTCAAACAGTTAAACATTACAAATGGCTTTCATTGTTTTTATAACTATTAGAAGGCTCCCCTGATAATTCCTTGCTGATTTATATCTTGATCTCTATCTCTGCATAGTCACCATAAAAATGCAGTGTTAATTTCATATTAAAAACAAAACCAGGATTTAGTCTTCACTTAAGAGGCAAACAATAATTTTTGTTAGCCTTTGCGAATCGGCCTTGTTTCTCCTTCATTAAACGTCTATAAATGTTTGCTAGTTCTTAGAGGTTAAATGATTAGAAGGACAGAAGAGATGTGAATTTTTAAAAATCAATCACTGTTTTTAGCTCCATTGTAAAATACATCCTGCATGACACAGTAGATCTTCTCCATGAGACTAGTTAATAACAAGCATTCTGCATATTTTATAATTATGTGTACTACCAGCAGAGTGCCATTGGATTTATTGCACATTTGAGCCCCCAGAATCAGAGTCGTGCTTCACAGTACCTATCATAACAAATGGCAAGGAGGGGTTCTTTATGTTACGGGTTACTGAGTTGGATATTTAAATAGCACATTCGGAATTATTTTGAGTTATGGTCACCCTGCAAGAAAGGCACCATCCAAAGTACACTATGATTTAAGTGTCATGGCCCATAGCTGGAGCTAGCAACTAGCTGACTCAGAATTGGGATCTATAAAAAAGGAAATGAATAAAACTCTAGTTGATTAGGAGTAGATTGATCAGAAACATTTATTGGTTCTGACTGGGTTTTTGTCACACTCTAATTTTTAGATGTAAGAGGCAAGAAACACAGACACACATAGGTCATATTACTTCTTTTTTTCAGTAGATAGTCCAATCACCTATACCTTTTTTCTATCTCCATCCTTTAAAATGTTGGAATGTATCACTAAGTGATATGTGGGTAGAAAACCCTTCTTCCTCTGGCATAAAAGGTATTCCACACATGGAGCAGTATTTCTCTCACTCCCACCTTAGAATGAAGGGAGAATGACCTTTGGTTTTCCATCATCCACGTAGAAAGTTTGAAGAAGAATTTTTTATTTCAATGTGTGCAAAATAATTGCTGATGCAACTTTGACTGTTTATGCGACTTTTCTCATCAACCTATTATCCTCAGATAATGTCTTTGGATATGACCACTAACACTGGTACAATTAACACTACATTGGTATGCTTGGAATGATGACATAACTTATCCCAGGTCCCACAACAAGGTCGATATAAAGGACAGACTAGATTACAGGTCTCCTGACTTCTGGCCCAATGTTCTTACTGCTGAACAGTGTTATCTACAACCTGTACTGCCCTTGGTTAATTTACTTTGAGAAACATTTAAAATATATATATATATATAGGATGTTGTTTTCTTACCCTATGCTCATGAATCAAACTTGTTCTTCTTCCCCCTCCTGTTACCAGCACCTTCCCCAATTCCCACCCCAACCTCCACATACCATTTAAAAGCCTGTGTTTCCTTCTACTATTCAAGAGACTGGAACATCCAGATCATCTAACTATGACTTGAGATAAATTACACTATGTTCCCTCAGAAATTACTTTGACACAAACAATTACTCCAATAATGTACGGTGGAAAATAGTGCTAAGTACAATCAGCAAATCTAAATGGCATTAATTGGCATTACTAATTCTTGCACACAAATAAATAATTATACTACTTTCCTTCCAAATTTCAGTTTGGACATGCAAAGTCCACTTAGTTCACTGGAGCAGAAAATGGAAGCCTTTACCAAAATTGACAGTCCACGTGACAATGTGTAGCCTATACCTTAAACTCATCTTTATATTGTTCACAGTAACTGTTAGCATGAGGCTTTGCATGTAGCAGGGTTTTAAATAAAGCCTTATTAAATGAATGGTTGTTCATGACCAGTCTCTAATTTCCATATTATTGTTTATCCCATGAGAATAAAACGCTCGATTTCACTTTATGTTGTGGTATATAATAGAAGTTCTTATATAACTTAGTTTATTAAATATATTCAAGCATGCCTCTCCCAAAACATACCAATTATGGAGAAGACCCTAAAGACACTACCTTATAGCCTTGCTACTTAGAGTATGGTTCATAGACCAGAAGCATCAGCATCACCTGGGAGCTTGTCACAATTTCAGGCCCCACCCCAGACCTATGGAATCAGAATCCACATTTACAAGATTCTCATGTGATTCCTGTGCATGTTAAAGCTTGACAAGTTCTGTGCCATGGGAACAGTTGTTAATCCTGTCACCTGACTCCAGTCGTCACACGGCACACTCCAGTCTACAAAACCTCTTGAACCCCTATGGGTTTATTAAGCACTACATAGAATACAGACAAAGGAAAAGACATAGCTTTTAGCAAGGACAATATATAATCTAGCTCTAATTCATGTGGTTTACATTGTAGTAATGCAATCATAGGGAAGATCAGGTAGATTGGGTTGTTCAGGGAAGCCTTATTGGAAATGGAATAATTTATTAATCAGTACTTTTGGAAGTGGGGAAAAGTGGTAACAATAGCTAATGTTTGTCTAGTGCTCACTATCTGCAAAGGCCCTGGGTTACACTTTTTCATTTATCATCCCATTTAATCCTCACATTAATTCGATGAGTTAGGTTTAGTGTAGTGGCAAAGTGTGCAGGCTCTAAATTAGAATGGTCTGAGTTTGAATCCTACCTTTGCTGTTTACTAGCTGTGTGATCTTGGAAAATATTATTTTAACTTTTATTTTATGTTCAGGGGTACATGTGTAGGTTTGTTACATAGATAAACTTATGTCATAGGGGTTTGTTGTACAGATTATTTCCTCACCCAGGTATTAAGCCTAGTACCCATTAGTTATTTTTCCTGGTCCCCTCCCTTCTCCCACCCTCCACTCTCTGATAGGCCCCAGTATGTGTTGTTCCCCTCTATGTGCCTGTGTGTTCTCATCATTTAGCTCCCACTTATAAATAAGAACATGTGGTGTTTGGTTTTCTGTTCCTGTGTTAGTTTGCTAAGGACAATGGCCTCCAGCTCCACCAATGTCCCTGCAAAGGACATGATTTTTTTTATGTTGTTCTTTTTTATGCTGCATAGTATTGCATGGTGTATATTATGACATTTTCTTTTTTTATTTATTTATTTAGTTTTTATTATACTTTAAGTTCTAGGGTACATGTGCATAACGTGCAGGTTTGTTACATATGTATACATGTGCCATGTTGGTGTGCTGCACCCATCAACTCGTCAGCACCCATCAATTCATCATTTATATCAGGTATAACTCCCCAATGCAATCCCTCCCCCCTCCGCCCTCCCCATCATAGGCCTCAGTGTGTGATGTTCCCCTTCCCGAGTCCAAGTGAGCTCATTGTTCAGTTCCCACCTATGAGTGAGAACATGCGGTGTTTGGTTTTCTCTTCTTGTGATAGTTTGCTAAGAACGATGGTTTCCAGCTGCATCCATGTCCCTACAAAGGACACAAACTCATCCTTTTTTATGGCTGCATAGTATTCCATGGTGTATATGTGCCACATTTTCTTAATCCAGTCTGTCACTGATGGACATTTGGGTTGATTCCAAGTCTTTGCTATTGTGAATAGTGCCGCAATAAACATACGTGTGCATGTGTCTTTGTAGTAG
>NC_045445.1:31177105-31193490 GCF_002776525.5 Piliocolobus tephrosceles | reverse complement strand
CGGGCTCTTTTTTGGTTCCATATGAACTTTAAAGCAGTTTTTTCCAATTCGGTGAAGAAACTCATTGGTAGCTTGATGGGGATGGCATTGAATCTATAAATAACCTTGGGCAGTATAGCCATTTTCACAATATTGATTCTTCCTATCCATGAGCATGGTATGTTCTTCCATTTGTTTGTGTCCTCTTTGATTTCACTGAGCAGTGGTTTGTAGTTCTCCTTGAAGAGGTCGTTTACATCCCTTGTAAGTTGGATTCCTAGGTATTTTATTCTCTTTGAAGCAATTGTGAATGGAAGTTCATTCCTGATTTGGCTCTCTGCTTGTCTGTTACTGGTGTATAAGAATGCTTGTGATTTTTGCACATTAATTTTGTATCCTGAGACTTTGCTGAAGTTGCTTATCAGCTTAAGAAGATTTTGGGCTGAGACGATGGGGTTTTCTAAATACACAATCATGTCATCTGCAAACAGGGACAATTTGACTTCTTCTTTTCCTAACTGAATACCCTTGATTTCTTTCTCTTGCCTGATTGCCCTAGCCAGAACTTCCAACACTATGTTGAATAGGAGTGGTGAGAGAGGGCATCCCTGTCTTGTGCCAGTTTTCAAAGGGAACTTTTCCAGTTTTTGCCCATTCAGTATGATATTAGCTGTGGGTTTGTCATAAATAGCTCTTATTATTTTGAGGTACGTTCCATCAATACCGAATTTGTTGAGCGTTTTTAGCATGAAGGGCTGTTGAATTTTGTCAAAAGCCTTTTCTGCATCTATTGAGATAATCATGTGGTTCTTGTCTTTGGTTCTGTTGATATGCTGGATTACGTTGATTGATTTGCGAATGTTGAACCAGCCTTGCATCCCAGGGATGAAGCCCACTTGATCATGGTGGATAAGCTTTTTGATGTGCTGCTGAATCCGGTTTGCCAGTATTTTATTGAGGATTTTTGCATCGATGTTCATCAGGGAGATTGGTCTAAAATTCTCTTTTTTTGTTGTGTCTCTGCCAGGCTTTGGTATCAGGATGATGTTGGCCTCATAAAATGAGTTAGGGAGGATTCCCTCTTTTTCTATTGATTGGAATAGTTTCAGAAGGAATGGTACCAGCTCCTCCTTGTACCTCTGGTAGAATTCAGCTGTGAATCCATCTGGTCCTGGGCTTTTTTTGGTGGGTAGGCTATTAATTGTTGCCTCAATTTCAGAGGCTGCTATTGGTCTATTCAGGGATTCAACTTCTTCCTGGTTTAGTCTTGGGAGAGTGTACGTGTCCAGGAAATTATCCATTTCTTCTAGATTTTCTTTTCTTTATCCAATCTGTCATTGATGGGCATTTAGGTTGATTCCATGTCTCTGCTATTGTGAATATGCTGCGATGAACAGTCATGTGCATGTGTCTTTATTGTAGAAGGATGTAAATTCCTCTGGGTATATGCCCAGTAATGGGATTGTTGGGTCAAATTATAGTTCTGCTTTTAGGTCCTGGAGGAATCAAAACACTGTCTTCCACAACAGTTGAGCTAATTTACACTCCCAGCAAGGGTATATAAGGGTACCATTTTCTCCACAACCTCACCAGCATCTGTTTTTTTTTTTTTTTTTTTTTTTTTTTTTTGACTTTCTAGTAATAGCCATTCTGACTGTAGTGACATGGTATCTCATTGTGATTTTCATTTACATTTCTCTAATGATCAGTGATGTTGAGCTTTTTTCATATGATTATTGGCTGCATGTATGTCTTCTTTTGAAAAGTGTCTGTTCATGTCCTTTTGCCCACTTTTTAATGGGGTCGTTTGCTTTTTCTCGTAAATTGGTTTAAGTTCCTTATAGATGCTATATATTATACCTTTATCAGACACATAGTTTGCAAAAATGTTCTCCCATTGTGTAGGTTGTCTATTTATGCTGTTGATAGTTTATTTTGTTATGCAGAAGCTCTTTAGTTTAATTAGATCCCATTTGTCAATTTTTGCTTTTGTTGCAATTGCTTTTGGCATCTTCCTCATGAACTCTTTGCCCATGCCTATGTTCAGAATGCTATTTCTCTGGTTGTCTTCCAGGGTTTCTATAGCTTGGGGTTTTATATTTAAGTCTTTTTTTCATCTTGAGTTAAAAATTTTTTTTTTTAGACAGAGTTTCACTCTGTCGCCCAGACTGGAGTGCAGCAGTGCCATCTAGGCCCACTGGAAGCTCCACCTCCCAGATTCACACCATTCTCCTGCCTCAGCCTCCCAAGTAGCTGGGACTACAGGTGCCCGCCACCACGCCCAGCTAAGTTTTTGTATTTTTTAGTAGAAACGGGGTTTCAACGTGTTAGCAAGGATAGTCTCGATCTCCTGATCTTGTGATCCACCCACCACAGCCTCCCAAAGTGCTGGGATTACAAGCATGAGCCACCGCGCCTGGCCAAGTTAATTTTTTTTTTTTTTATGGTGTAAGGAGTCGAGTTTCAATCTTCTGCATATGGCTAGTGAGTTTTCCCAGTACTGTTTATTGAATGGGGAATTCTTTCTCCATTGCTTGTTTTTGTCAGGTTTGTCAAAGATCAGATAGTTGTAGGTGTATGGCCTCATTTCTGGGTTCTCTATTCTGTTCCATTGGTCAATGTGTCTTTTTTTTTTTTTTACCAATACCATGCCATTTTGGTTACTTTAGCCTTGTAGTATAGTATGAAGTTAGATAGCAGGATGCCTCCAGCTTTGTTCTTCTTGTTTATGATTGCCTTGGCTATTCAGGCTCTTTTTGTGGTTCCACATGAATTTTAAAATACTTTTTTATAGTTTTGTGAAGAAACTCCATGGTAGTTTAATAGGAATAGCATTGAGTCTATAAATTGCTTTGGGCAGTATGGCCATTTTCACAATGTTGATTCTTCCTATCCATGAGTATGAAATGTTTTTTCATTTGCATGTGTCATCTCTGATTTCTTTGAGCAGTGGTTTGTAGTTCTCCTTGTAGACATCTTTCACCTCCGTAGTTAGCTGTATTCCTAGGTATTTTATTCTTTTTGTGGCAATTGTGAATGGGAGTTTGTTCCTAATTTAGCTCTAGACTTGACTGTTGTTGGTGTATAGGAATGCTAGTAATTTTTGCACATGGATTTTGTATCCTGAGACTTTGCTGAAGTTGCTTATCAGCTTAAGAAGCTTTTGTGTTGAGACTATGGAGTTTTCTAGATATAGGATCATGTCATCTGCCAACAGGGATAGTTTGACTTCCTCTCTTCCTATTTGGATGCCCTTTATTTCTTTCTCTTGCCTCATTGCCCTGGCCAGAACTTCCAATACTATGCTGAATAGGAGTGGTGAGAGAAGGCATGCTCGTCTTGTGCTGATTTTCAAGGGAGAATGCTTCTCACTTTTGCCCATTCAGTATGATATTGGCTGTGGGTTTGTCACATATGACTTACTATTTTGAGGTATGCTCCTTCAATACCTAGTTTATTGAGAGTTTTTTTAAACATAAACAGATGTAGGATTTTATCAAAAGCGTTTTCTGCATATATTAAGGTAATCATGGTTTTTGTCTTTAGTTCTGTTTATGTGATGAATCACATTTATTGATTTGTGTATGTTGAACCAACCTTGCATCCCAGGGATAAAGCCAACTTGATTATGGTGGATTAGTTTTTTGATGTGCTGCTGGATTCGGTTTGCTAGTATTTTGCTGAGGATTTTGCACATATGTTCATCAAGGATGCTGGCCTGAAGTTTTCTTTTATTGTTGTGTCGCTGCCAGGATTTGGTAACAGGATGATGCTGGCCTCATAGAATGAGTTAGGGAGGAGATCCTCCTCCTCAATTTTTTAGAATAGTTTCAGTTGGAATGGTTCCAGCTCTTCTTTGTACATCTGGTAGAATTCAGCTGTGAATCTGTCTGGTCCTGGGCGTTTTTCTTTTTTTTTTTTTTTGGTTGGTAGACTACTTATTTCAGAGCTCATTATTTATCTTTTCAGGGACTTAATTTCTCCATGGTTCAGTCTTGGGAGGGTGTATGCATCCAGGAATTTATATATTTCTTCTAGATTTTCTAGTTTATGTGAATACTAGTGTTCATAATATTCTCTGATGGTTGTATTTCTGTGGGGTCAGTGTTAATATCCCCCCTTGTGGTTTCTGATTGTTTATTTGAATTTTCTCTCTTTTCTTCTTTATTAGTCTAGCTAGTGGTCTATCTATTTTCTTAATTTCTTTTCAAAAATCCAGCTCCGAGATTCATTGATTTTTTTATTTTTTTTATTTTTATTTTTTGTATCTCAACTTCCTTCAGTTCAGCTCTGCTTTTGGTTCTTGTGTTCTGCTAGCTTTGACTAGCTTTGGTATTTGTTTAGTTCTGGTTCATTGGTTTTTTTTTTTAGTTGTGATGTTAGTTTGTTAATTTGAGATCTTTTTAACTCTTTGAGACGGGCATTTAGTGCTATAAATTTCCCTCTAATACTGCCTTAGCTGTGTCTCAGAGATTCTGGTATGTTGTACCTTTGTTCTCATTAGTTTTCATTAGTTTTCAAATAACTTCTTGATTTCTGCCTTACGTTCATTATTTATCCAAAAGTCATTCGGGAGCAGGTTATTCAATTTCCATGTAATTGTATGGTTTTGAATGAATTTCTTAATCTTAATTGTGCTGTGGTCCCAGAGACTGTTACAATTTCAGTTATTTTGCATTTGCTGAGGAGTGCTTTACTTCTGATTATGTGGTCAATTTTACAGTATGTGCCATGTGCCAATGGGAGGAATATATATTCTGTTGTTTTTGGGTGGAGAGTTCTGTAGATATCTATCAGGTCCATTTGGTCCAGTGTTGAGTTCAAGTCCTGAATATCTTTGTTAATTTTCTGTCTCAACGATCTGTCTTATCCTGTCAGTGGGGTGTTGAAGTCTCCCACTATTATTGTCTGGGAGTCTAACTCTCTTTGAAGGTCTCTAAGAACTTGCTTTTTGAATCTTGGTGCTCCTGTATTGGGCGCACATATGTTTACGATACTTAAATTTTGTTGAATTGAACCTTTTACTGTTATGGAATGACCTTCTTGGACAAGATATTTAAACCCTCTATGCCTTAGTTTCCTAATCTATAGAATGGAGATAAGAAGAAGCACCTACCTCTAATACCCATTAGAATTAAAGGAGTTAATACGTATGAAACACTTAGAGCAATGCCCATCGCATAGTAACCATCCAATAAATGTCAGATGCTGCTATTTTCATTTTATATGTGGAGAAACTGATGTACAGATAAGCTGAATAACTTTTTCAAAGTTATACAGCTAGTAAGTGGTGGAGCTAGAACTTAAACACTGCTTTGTGTGACTACAGAGCTCACACTTTCAACTCTTTATTACATAATTTAAAATGTTCTTGAAGAGGGAGAAGGAGAAAACTGTTCTAAATCCAAACTTTTCCAATGATTGTGAGTCCAATCCTCCTGTGGAAGCTGGGCCCACACATGTATTAGACAAAAAGCTGACAATATTCGAGATAGTGTCTTCATATAAGATTCCAAGCAGATTTCACTATTTGCAACAGAATTCATCAAAACTTTAAATTGTTTTCCCAGCAGTGGGTATGGCTTTGCCCAATAATTTATAATCTTCTGCCTGGATAACTTTGTGACCAGACAAAAGTAAGGGATACAGGCTGCACAAAGCCTGGAATAAAAGTATCTGGCCCTCATGAGCCTAGTATTTTAAGAAATGGTGTTTCTGTGTAACGCACACCTTTAAAAAACAGATTGAACACCTTCTGAATAGCCTGGAATCGGATCTTAGACATAGAATCAGATGTCACTGGATCAGAGGGTAGTTTTTGGTTCTTTCTGAATTCTGGGTCTTATTCAGATGAGATGAATTCTGTGTCAAAATCTTGGCTAAGCTATCTTCTGTATGACCTTGAGTCAGTCAGTATCCTTCTCTGGACCTCAGTTTCCAATATCTGTAAAATAAGACTAAAGGGATGGTCTCTACATGTCTTTCCAATTCCAATATAGTCTTTACAGTTTTGAAAGTGTGTTTTATCCACACTACTTCTCTCCTCCCTGGTCTTTAGTGATGTGAAAAGAGCATAGGTTTTGGAACCAGATAGACATAGGTTTACCTCCTTGCCCCCAGGATTTAGAAGCTCAGTGACCTTGGTCAAAATATGCCTCTCTCTGGGTCTCAATTCTTTCCTAGAGATACTAATACTCCCACCTCACAGGGTTACCAGGAATTGTATGTAGTAGAAGGCAGGCAATTTACTAATAAACATCTCTCCCTGAATTTCTGAGGATCATTATATGGCTCTATTACTCTATCATCTACACAGAGCCACTTTTGTGTGCTTGGAGAAGTCAAGGGTAACATTGGCCTGTGTGATCTTCTAATACTGAAACCTTTCCCTATGAGCCAGAAAGATCCATTGAGGAGTTTTAATATCTTGACAAGGTCAGAGAGGGGCCAGGGAAGAGTTATTGTAATGGTCATGGCATACCCCTTAGCAATTCTATCCTCTGTCTAAGTCTAATAGGACAAGTGTTTAATATTACACACTCACAATAGGATTTCCTTTCTATTACTTGGGCTCCCAGGGACTATTTCAAATCCAAATTTCATAGCAAAAACTTTCCACTGCCAACCCCTTCACAATTTTTCACCCCAGAATGGTCTCCTATTACTTTTAAGGACTACTGCAACATTTCTTTAAAGTAAAATTAATGTTAATGCATTTAGATTTTATTCAGATATTGGGCTGCAGGATCTAGTAAGAGTGTGTCCAAGCTCCTGACCAATCACATTGGAAAGCAGAATTCTCAGTAGGAGGAAGAATCTAGATTTGTCATTGACTAACCAAACAAGTCATAAAATCATTCATTTGTTTTTAGAGCAGTGCTTTGGTTCAGGTAGGAAGGCTTAGTTCCTCCTAGTCAGGAACCATATAGAAAAATGAAAGAACATTTCCAAAGAACATTTGTCACCTTGGTTGGGGTGACAGTGTGATGTATACAGGAAAAGATGTTAAGGTGAAATAAAATATATAATTTACCCAGCAGGATATCTACTGCTGGGAATAGTTCATCATCCATTGATGAGAGTCACATGCTTCACTATGTAAACATTTTAAGGAAACACATATCTGTGAAGGCACTATGGTTAAAAGGTTCATCTCTTTCTCTGATGTTTCCTCTATGTTTCATGTTTTTCATTGTTGCTGATTTCAGGTGGGGTCAGTACTGGTCTAGTTCCATTATTTGCAATAAGGCCATGTTATTTGACCCCAAACTTCTTGACCACTCCACCTCAACTTTTGCTCCCATACCCAAGGAGCATCTTGGCTCACTTCAGACACTTCTTCTGTGAGGAGGATCTCCCATCAGCCCCCAAAGCCCCACTTTTATTGCTACAACCAAGGAGAATCCAGTGAAGATATACCATGTTTCAGCCATAATTTCAGATTCCAAAATAACAATTAAATTTCTTTTTACAGTAAAATATCTATCAAACAGAGTCTGATGGGTCAGAATCTTCAAATAGCCAAAATTTCTGCCTAGAGTTTTTAGGAAAGAAACAAAAGGAGTGGGTGATACCAGGGATTTAGTAAAAGTGAGTTCCCTTGGGCTGCTCCAGGGTCAGTACACATTTAGCCAATTGCCTCCATTTTAACTTCTACAGTCCTGGGTAATGAATACCTATGTTCAGAATGATGACCCTGAGACGTTGTAATATTCTTAGGCACCAAAAAAGATTCTGCAATATTCAGTTGGTTATATTTATCAAGGAAGAAAAGTGGGCTTACATATTTTATAGACACTTTCAATGGCATTTCAATAACAACAACAACAACAACAAAAAGACTTTTTGGTAAGCATTCAATTCTACATATGTTACTGAAAGGCACTTTTCCCCTTCCTCCCCACCTTTACAATTTCCAAGCATGCCACATTTCCCTCTGGCTTTTGGTGTGTACATCTGTAAAATACAAAGATTAAATTAGATGATATCTAAGGTCCCTTTCACTTCTGATATTCTACAATTATGCCATCTCTATGATTTCTTACATGGCCTCTATAGTTTCAGTATGATGCATAATTCTAGCAGAGTCTACCTCAGTGGAAAATATTTCCTCCAGGCTCCTTCTCTTATTCAGTGTCTTTGAAGTGCCAAAGGTCAGGGAACAGTCTCAGGAATAGTAGCCCAAGTTGACTAAGCACAGAGGTTTTGCTGATCCCATCTGTAAAGGCTACCAGAGTCCCTTTGATGACCACCCTCAAGAGGGCTAATGAGGATAACTCCCATGTAAGAACAAAAGTCCATCTGACAAGTACAGTGTAGTAGTTTGAAGAATTAAATAAAGAACAGTTTGGCAACTGCTTCCAAAAGGCTATACTGGCCTGGAGGTAGTTTGAAATTAAGTTTGTATTATTAATTGAAAGGCAAGAAGAGAGTCTTGGAATAAATCAGATAAAATAAATAAATAGATTATTTTACTTATTGTCAGTAATGCCACAGGCAGTCTTGGGATTTGGTGGCAGTCTTATCTTCTTAAGCTTTTCTTTGCCAACTCTCAACAGGTTCAGAATTCATTTCTAGGTCTTCTTTCCACCCCATGGCTATAAATCTCCAATAACAAAAAGTAAACCTTGAAAGTTCTATAATGTTAAATATTTCTGAGGATACAACCCTCTCCCCAAGTAGAGCCAGCACCTGGACACTTCCTCCCACAAGAAAGAGTTGCTGGAGAAGCTTGCCTGAGTCACATCTATTAAACTTAGGCTTCTAGGAGTCTAACAAAAATTTATTGTTTTCATGTCGACTTTATACCAGCTGACCTGATTTTGAACCCACACCCACCCAAACACAGTGTAAAACTCTGCTGATGATTCTAACTACTGGAGAGTGATTTGTTTCACTTACCAAAGAGTGTCATGCCAAGACTTAGGAACTACCAAAATATAGCAAAAACCCACAACCAAATAAATAGGATAAAGAAATTAGAGAAATGATGCAAAAGCAATATATTGTCTGTATATGTTCTATATCTTAAAAGATTTTCTACACATATCCAAAAGATACTTCTTATACCAAAAATAAACATTGAGACTTTGGAAGACTTGTCTCTTGCATTATCCTTGTCCAATTATAAGGGATTCATTACCTATAATGCCAATACTGCTTTTGAGTTTGACCATTAGCATTTATTTTTCTGCACTGAGGGAAATGCTACATAGGCATTTTATATAGGTCTGAGAGATGAGCATGAAGAGAGTTGAAAGAAACTGAGGTAGATTCTCCTTTCCTCTAGCATCAGGCCTTTATAAATTCATTCCCACAGCATGCAGACACATTCAAACAAAGTATAAAATCGGTTACAAAATTAAATACAAGTGAGTTTAAGTATATTCACTATTTGGTACTATTCAAACCTTGGATTCCCTGTCCCTGTTGTAAATAATTGAGAAAAGTAAGTTTTAAAGAACAGGTAGACAGAATAGCTGAAGATGGGAGGTGGTGGGGGAAGATGTGTTGGGTAGACTAAGTGGTCTATTGAGACTTCCACTTGCTCTATCATTCTGTTAGGAGTCATTGATGCTAATGTTCTTAGACTATTCTGCATGAATAAGGCAAATTATAACAGACCCACAGATTGATCATTCAAGAATCTGAGGGCTGTTTTGAAAGATGGAGCTTAAGTTCTTTCCTTATTCATCCCTTGGGTATGTGGATAATTCAAAAGCAAGTACTAGACATGTCTGTTGGGTCTACCTGGCTAATTGGCCAGTTTGATCTTTAATATTATACAGTCACTACTCTAGCTTTATCTAAGGCTTTATGATTCCCTTATGCCACCAAATCACAAATTGACCAGATATTATACATGCAAACACAAGGCTCAGAGAGCAGAACAGGTAACTATTGTGGCTGTGCCCCAGACACACTCTTCCCTAGAAAGAAGGGAGGGAGTAAACTAACATTTAGTGAGTACCTACTATGTGCCAAGCACTGTGCTAATAACTTCCACATACATTCTAAAGCATGTTCTACATTGGAAGCAGAGTTGATCTATTCAAAAAATATATGATACATTGGAGAGTAGAAGAAGAGAGGGGTGTTGCACCTGGGAATCAATAAATCCAACAGCAAAATATTGATTTAAGAAATACTAGCATCCTCTGGCCAGAGAAGCTTACCTTCCAAAAAGATATAATCACAGCCTCAGCCAGCTGAAGAAGGGAATGTCAAAAGGCTCACAGGAGGATGCATATCTTTTGAAATGATCACAACAGCAGTATTTCTCCAAGCTACATTGAGCTTTCTTGGCACCACAGACAGAGTAGGGGAGCCTAGGGTTGAACCAACATCCTAGTACCCATCCAGCTGTGCCCACATATCTGCCACCTCCAGATAACCCTCTCTCTGGCCCTGGGGCACAAGCTGATTACACACCACTTCCTGAAAATAATTCTTCTTTGTCTTGCTCCAGGGACTTTGGCAGAGGATTGGGGAAGATGTTTTGTGTATCCTCTGGCACTCAACTGACTCTCTAATGCCGAAAGCTTGAAGTCAGGGGAGGTTTGTCCAAATGTCTGACCTAAAAGGGCCATGGTTTCACTTCTTTTCTAATTAGGATAATTAACCTTCCCTGCTCATTCATCCTATTCCACTCCAAAAAGCTCAAATTAAAATGGCACAGGAGACTGTCAGGCTCTAGGGACAGGAGACAGTTTACAAGTCTTTCATTTCCATGCCACCACCATCAAGGCAAAGCCAGGACAAAGTTGCCACAGCAACTTTACCCTTGAAACAACCTTGGAGCGCCTGGAAGACCACTTTCAGAATTTTCATCAATGAAAATATTCCATCAGCTATAAAATTTTGCACAGCTCCATAACACTTGCTGACTAAATTGGGGCAGAGGGGAGGGACAGGGAAGATGATAATAGAAGATAACATTTCTCTTTCTATTTTCATGTGGATTCTGTGGTTGGTCCAAGGAGAACAAAAACTAGATGGCTTTGAGTTGGTAGGATTTGATATGGGATTCAGGGAATGTATTCTTTGGGAACAACCACTGGAGGCAAAACTTTGGGAGCATTTAAAAAACTGGAAGCAAATAGCAGTACTTCAAGCAGGGCAGAGACACAACTAAAGGGAAGCAATTCTACAGTTCTTCCTTTGGTGGCTTTCAGTGTCCTTTCCCCACCTCTGAGCAGGTTTGAGAGTTTCATGTCAGATGCCCAGGCAGATAGGACTGATGACTGTCCTCTGGATCTCTTGCTCCTCCCTATTCCAGGATTCAGTTCAGCATCTTCACTACATGCAGCCCTTTCTACCTACCTGTATGGGAAGCCACTGCGCGCTGTAGTCTCTGTGCCAAGAATTCGTTAGCTACAGACCTTTGTGAGCCTCCGTGACTGATGGGAAAGGCAACGGACAACAGATTAACAGATGAGATTGTGCTGCCCATTTGGACTGAGTACTGAAAAGTTCTTTCCAACCCAGTAGTGTTGATTTTCCCTGGGTCTGCCTTGTTTGGAATATCCCCAGTAGTGAGGACCCTGACTTGCAACTCAGTATATCCTAGATCCATCGGCATAAATTTTTCAGCATGTTAAGAGCTTTGACTTGGGCCTAGGCTGAGCAAGTTGGTCACTCTCTAAACTTTACCAACTCATGTCCTGGTCCCCTGATAGCGCTACACTGTTCATGTCCCATCCATAATCTCCACTGCAGCCTGGGCCTTTCCTGCTCTTGAACTACCAATCTGTGTTAACCAGCCAGTGTGGTTCTCAGTAATTATGCAAGAATGACTAGGCCAGTGCTTCTCAAATTTTGATGGGCTTATGAATCACCTGAGGAGCTTGTTTAAATGTACATTCTGGTTCATTAAGTCTGGAGTGGGACCCAAGAGTATGCGTTTCTAACAATCAGCTTTGGTGATGCCAATGCTGTTGATCCATAGACCATACTTTAAGTAGCAAGTAGAACATCTTTAGGGTCTTCTCTATAATTGATATGCTGATGTAGGGGCCACACTTTAAGTAGCAAAAACATATGCTCATTTCCCAAGTAAGTTAGACCCGACTTGGCTGCTTGGAATAAGACACTGTGGCACATCAACCTCTCTTCTTAGCAGTCAACAATAGCATCCTTTCACATTGAGGCTAAAAGAATTTTTAGGATAACCAGGGCTGTGCAGAGGGTATGACAAATGTGAACCTTAGTGTAGACTATTCTTCTTAGGACTTGGGTTACTGGAAAAAGCCTTCCTGGGCACCTGCCCTGCTTCCTGAAGCCAATCATGCAGGCCAAACTCATTTCGTATCAAGCTACTCCATTCATCGCATCCACTTTCATAGTGGTTCTGGATGGCTGCTGCTGCCACATCACTCATGCTGTGATCTGCATCAGTAGTTAAGACAACAGAAGCAGCTACATCATCCAAGGCACAATCCATTTATTTCATGCTAAGGAAAACAATACTCTATCCAAGTGGGGCCAGCTAAGCTGGGCAGTTGCCACAACTTTAAGGTTATAGGAAATATGCCTTTTGCACTATTTACCTCCTCAGTGGAGAGCAATGACCACCTTGAGGAGGACCCAGATGTCATCAGTGCATCAGTGCTGTGCCGGGCAGAGCAAACCCATTTCTCCTCTGAGACACAAGGCGTATAACTCCTGGAGTTGTTTAAACAAATTTTCAGGCCAGGTGCGGTGGCTCATGCCTATAATCCCAGCACTTTGGGAGGCCGAGGCAGGTGAATCAGTTGAGGTCAGGAGTTCAAGACCAGCCTGGTCAACATGGTGAAACTCCATCTCTACTAAAAATACAAAACAATTAACAGGGCCTGGTGGTGCATGCCTGTAGTCCCAGCTACTTGGGAGGCTGAAGTGGGAGAGGTGGAGGTTGAACCTGGGAGGCAGAGGTTGCAGTGAGGCAGGATCGTGCCACTGCACTTCAGCCTGGGTGACAGAGAGAGACTCTGGGGGAAAAAAAAAAAAAAAGCCATAAATTTTCCAGAGAAAATGACTGCCTTATTTCTCTTGTTTCTCACTTAAGGTAATTCTCAAATCTTTTCCTCTTTAGCATTGCTGCTGATTGTGTTCTTTGCTCAAATAATAGCTAATAAACTTCAAAGAACATTTGTATTTGTTTTGAGGGATGCTCCGTTATGTTGATATTTACAGAGTTAAACACTGCAGATGGGGAGTTTTCCCTAAGAAGATTCCAAAGCATTATGATTTTGTGGTTTTGATCCAAAATATAAACATGTTTTATGGCCTAAAGGGGTTGTCAAACAGTGTTTTAAAACACACTGGCAAATTTGAGATGCCTTTAAAAGTAGGACAGCTTGGGGATCCAGAAGGGCTCCACACCTACATTTCCCAGGGGTCGTGTGGAAACAAGTCTTGCTGGGCTGGTCTATTGCTGGCTCTGGTGGGGTCTCCAAACTAAAGGAGTAGTCCTCATTAACGTTTTCCCTCTTACCCACTATCCCTGCCCACCTAGGCAGGTTACTTAACTCTCCTGGAGAGCTTAATAAATACTTTCATCTTCACACGACCTGACAACTCCTCCTTTTCCTCAAAATGATACGTAAGACTTAAGATACTGGCCAAGGGGAGCAGATGCCCAGCCAAGAGAAACTTAACCATTTTGTTAAGTTCTATCACTGAGTACTTTGCCTGAATGAGCATAGAAGCTTTTTGGGCATGGCCAACTAGTCCCCGCACTAACCCAGTCATTATGATGGCTATCTATGTGATTTATAATTAGATTCATTTTATTCAAATTCCTATTTATTCAAACAAGTTTCCCAGAAGTCCATCTCAAGAGTTGTCATCTTAACTCTAAGTGACTCAGGGATTTTCCTCTGTAAACTCTCCAGCCCCAGATTCTAGTTTGCTGAAGCACGCCTAAAATCAGTCATTGCCCTGTGGCTGTTTATTCTTTGCAAATATTATAGTTAGTTCAGCTGGGTATATCCCCTGGTTAAATGAAGCCAAAGTCATGACTTTGATGACTGCTAGGGCCAGTCAGCTTACTTCTCATCCAGAGATCTAGACTTTTCCCTCCATCTTGGCCAGCCAACCTTCTTAGTAATCTATGCCATCAATGGCAAAGAAGACTAGATCAAATGGTGAGCTGGCTTTGCTTACATCTCTTTGCTCTTATGCTCCACAGCTCTAGCCAAAGTGTTAATTTCCAAGTGAAATATTATTTGGGAACAATCAGGGTAAGGGAGCAGAAATCTTTAGAAATATATTTTCTCTATCTCTCCCCCTTTCATATTATCTTTCCTTTTTTTCTAAATTCTAGCCTCCATTTGTTGCCTATCAAAATAGAATTCTCAGCCAGGCACGGTGGCTCACGCCTGCAATCCCAACACTTTGGGAGGCCAAGGAATGGCTGATCACTTGAGGACAGGGGTTCAAGACCAGCCTGGCCAACATGGCAAAAGCCTGACTTTACTAAAAATACAAAAATTAGCCAGATGAGTTGGCACGCACCTGCAATCCCAGCTACCCAGGAGGCTGAGGCACGAGAATCTCTTGAACTCGGGACATGGAGGTTGCAGTGAGCTGAGATCATGCCACTGCACTCTATCTTGGGCAACACAGTGAGACTCTGTCTCAAAAAAAAAAAAAAAAAGGAATTCTCTTGATCTGCCCTGCAAATTCTGACAGTACCTATTTATACAATCCTATGGCACTCCCAGGAATAGAATATCATCTTACAGATGAGGAAACTGAGTCCCAGAGTGGAAAAAGAACAACCACATGCTCACGTATTTTAATGAGGTCCCAAAGGCTTTTTCAGAAGGTAAATACTAGATTGCAAGCAAGTTCAAACATTTATAATGCCTTCTCTGAACTTTCTGCTATGGGCAAAGACAAAGGTTGGAAAGTTTTTGAGAATGGCTGTAACATAATCAAAAGAGTGAAGAAGTTAAAGCTGATCTTAGTGAGAAGCTTGCATGAAAGGGGAGGACTGTTGGAGTAGCCCAAGCATGTACCAATAATAACTTCAGAATAGCTGGTAGTAGTTAGAACGTAAAGAAAGTGGCAGACACACAAAGAATTAATACATTTGACTTTGTGTACTCTTAGGGCAGTGGAAGGGATCAAGATAGTACTCAAATTTTATAACTAAGAAATTTGACAGAAATAAGAAAGTCAGAAGAAACCACTGCTTTGGAGGCGGGGATATCTGAGAGAGTGTGAAGAATAAGTAAGGATACAAACAATAATAAAACCTGCCCAGTCTAGTAACTCCAGCTCAATTGCAAAGTTGGTGATTAACTGACAGGAAATATGCCATTAGCCAGAGAACCATGACTGTGTTTCTTTTAAGCACTGACTTACAATTGATTGCATGACCTGTATCCCTGTGAGCCTGAAAAATCCTGGGCATCTTCAGGTATTTACACAACAATGTGTTCTAGAGCCTTCCCTGCCATGGAGTAACACATAGAAAAATGTATGATTCCAACTTTCCTGGACAACTGCACATGTCAGAATAATTTCAGTCACTGATCGGGGGAAGAAATAAGAGTGTGAACTTAGAATCCAGACTAGTTAAGTGTTTTTCTTCATGAACATCTGCCTCTCTGAGCCTCAATTTTCTCATCTGGTAATTTGGAATAACTATGTACTCTTTAGGGTTGGAAGAATTAAATGTGATAATGTGTATACATTGTTAGCACTGTACTCAGTCCAAAGTAGACACTCAATAAATGTTAGTTTCTATCCTTGCCCCCCCTTGACAGCCCAAGGGAAAGCAGTTCAATTTAAAATCTGAAGGATGAGAGTAAAAAAGTTATACATCACAATACAAGAAAACCACAAATCTCTTAGTCAAAAAATGATTTAAATTTGGCATTCAGCTATAATCCCTTAGAGATGGGAGTAACCCTCTATAGCCTAAGATTCTCAGGGTAATAAAGGATGGATGTGAGAGCTTGGAATCTTCATTTCCCACTATCTCAATCAGATGATCTGTTCAGTGATACATATTTTAAGGTGAGTCTTAATGAATGAAAGGTTTGTGGGATGGAAGTGAGGCATTTCTAGGGGTGGAGAGCAACCAGAGTAAATCATGAGAGATGGAAAATGCTGGAGAAGGCTATGCGTTGCATGAGAATTTGTGTGAGTAAGAACGGTGAACCAAGCCAAAGGCTTTGGAGCCTGCATAGATTAGAGTGGGCTCCAGTGCCAAGTGGGAGTCCAAGCTAGATTTGAGGAGGAAGATATGCTTTAACAGACAAACTTGTTTGTAGGCTCTCTGGCTCCTCCATGCAAAGGTATTGAAGGAAAGGAGAAGAGCCCTTAAGGAAGTCACAGATGTGTTGTAGGCAAAGTACAAGGGATATATCCATCATGATATTCCTGTTGGATTTTAACTTTTAGTCTATATCAAA